>NC_060138.1:567291057-567594088 GCF_021461385.2 Schistocerca piceifrons
GATAAGTAAAGGTATGACTTCATGGTATGGCTGGAAGTGGCTGTGGGAACTCTAATGGCACCACGGTACGTCATGAATATTCTGAGATATAGTCAGCAGGGATTCAGAAAATATCGTTCTTGTGGAACACAACTAGTTCTTTGTTTACACGATGTAATGAGTGCTATCGATAGGGGATCTCAGACTGATTCTGTATTTCTAGATTTGCTTTTGACACTGTTTCTCACAAGGGGCTTCTAATCAAACTGCGTTCCTGTCGAGTATCATTTCAGTTGTGCGAATGGATTCGTGATTTCCTGTCAGAAAGGTCAGAGCACGTAGTAACTGACGGAAAGTCGTCAACTAAAACAGAAGTGACGTCCAGCGTCCCCCGACAAAGTCTCACATGCCCTCTGCTGTACCTAATCCGTATAGGTGATTTAGGAGAAAATCTGAGCATCGCTCTTGGATTGTTTGTAGATGCTGCTGTCCTTCATCGTCTAGTAAAGTCATCAAAAGATGAAAACTAGTGTAAGGAATTCGAATTAACGGCAGGAAAGTGACCACATTGCTGTTCCTGTCTGCCTTTTACTGTAGTGAATGTGATAAACTGGTTTTATAGCTGTCGAATACCTGACAGATACACTTCGAAGTTTAATACCTCTACTTATTTAGAATACTTTGTATCTCCTTGAAAAAAGAACATACCTGGGCTACAATTTTTTTTCAACCTTCGATGGATCGCGAAATTAAAACCACAGTAAGAATCGGGATAAGCTTTGCGCAGATTATGTGAGTCTCGGAATGCTCGTCTGTCGCATCACGTCGCAATTTTCAGTTCTGAGACCACAGTGGGCACATAAAGATGCCTAGAAAATAGAGTATCCCCTCCAAGTATGAAGCCCTGCTGAGAATTTTAGCCTGATTTCATGCAGCCGACATGACATAACTGTCATGTGTTTCCTTTTTCACGAATATTCTCGGCAGCATACTGCAGAGACAACGAAGATGTTCCTGCAGCTTTTTGGATGGGAAGTGATTGATCACACATCATACAGCCCGGACTCGGCTCCCTCTGATTTTCGTCTGTTCGCTCATATGAACGGCTGGCTATGAAAACAGCATTTTGGCACAGACAACGAGCTTCAGACCAGCATAGGGAATCGACGGAAATCACAGGCTGCTGCCTTCTATGGAGAGGGTATTAGATTGTTGATACCACATTACGACAAATGTCTAAGTTGAGCTGCAACTGTGTACAGGGAGGCTGTAGCTAAATGTTGCAAATGAAACATTTTTGCTTTTCACGGTGGTTTCCATTGCGCGACCGAACGGAAGTTGAAAAAAGAAAGATAATATACGTAATAAAGAAAGAATAACGCCAAGAGCGTGAATTTTCGTTTTCAGACATTCGTGGTGGCACTGGTTTGTTTGTGGGTCAGCGCCCCGCTGCTGCACCACAAAACGACTGATGACTTTCCTGACTCAGAGGAGGGCGACCGCCGGCCGCCGATGCCCATCTGGCTACCCGAGCAGTCGCCGGCCTTCGAGATAGTCTTCGTGGTGCAGGCGCTGTGCGGCACCATGTCGCAGCAGCTCTCCCTGCTGCTGGACACCTCCTTCTACAAGCTGACGCTGCTGGTGACGGCCGAGTTGCAGGTTCTCAACGACAACCTTGCAGTGCTCGGGAGAACGGGCGCGTCTACCGAGAGAAAGGCGAGCTTTCCTACTGACGTGCCTGGACAGAAAAGAGAAGAAGCAGCTATTCAATCAATTAAACAAACTGCTGCTCCACTCACTGAGCATAACGATAGTCCAGGAAAGCTGCTATACATGCAATTCGTCGTAAACGTACGTCATCATCAGGCCATTATAAAGTAAGTATTTTTCGCTGCTGGAAGCATAATACTTTTTCATTAAAGTACTGTCACCATGAATTCCGGCTGGTGTGCGCACGTGTATTTACTAGTTTCATTGTACCCTCCATGAATCCAAAAAGTTTCGAGACTGGATTCATAAAAAAAACCGACAGCTGAAAATGGTCGTTTTAATGCTTCACCTGTTCGAGATAGTCTCACCGCATTCGGGTATAACGCTGAGAACGTTTATACGACCATGTGAAACCGTCATAAAAATCTTTCTTTGGGATACTGTTCAACTCTGACTCGAATGTCGCTTATGTTGACCCCTCATTAGAATTTCCGCCATCTGATGTTTGGCGGTTGCTTCGTACTGATAACACAAAGTCTCGTCACCCTTGACGATTTTTTCCAGATAAGAATGTTCCGCGTTTTGCATTTCTATCAAGTGTCGGTGGACGTCCTCAGCCTTTGTTCTTGTTTGGGAGTCAAGGTGTGTGGGACAACTTTTTCACTCACTTTTCTCTTGATTCAGAGATGTTGCTTCATTATCATTGTAGACAACATTGGGAAACTAAGGCAGCTCGTCCACTACTTACGCTGTCTGCTGACAGCTGACTTGTGTAATGCACCTGTGTTGCTTAGAGTTGTTATTCAAGCTGCCACCGTAGTTTACTGACGTCGCTTGTCAGTCTTGGAACTCTTTGGATGGACAGTGCGTGTTAGACGTCCGTTATGCATTTTGTCATATATACCCTACTGTTTCTGAAAATTGCAGCACCCAGAAGGAATGGGCCGAATCACTCCAAAATCGAAGGTGTGTAGACCAGTGAAACCGAAATAAATGATTGAGATTGAAAAGAGATGGGGCGCACATTGGCCCAGCATCGGCCTCTCTTATGGCACCGGAAAAGCCTGACTGGTTCGCCAACCTGCTCATCAACCACATTCGCGATCCGTGCGACTGTGGGTGGGCAGTGGCTAGCGCTTCTCTGACCAGACCTACCTGTTATGACGGAGTGGAGGCTGGCAGGCAGTGGGGAAAGAAGGTAGGGCCCACTGGTGGAACCATTCCATCCAAACCACAGACCAGACCACGAGCGCATTGCCCGCACACCGGCGAGCGGGTCAGGGCTGACCCATTCAGCTGGCGATTTACCAGAGCAATCAGCATGTGTATGAGCGCCTTTACCCTAAGCTCAGTAGGTGCACAGCCATCAAATTAAATGGAAACGTGCAAACAAGTGCCAGTAGGCCTCGTCGACGTCAGCAAAGGGGCGGATCGATTGATGTCCAGGAAACAGATTTTTCGTACCGTGAACTGCGACTCCTACAAGGCACTCCACTGTGACAGTGATTAGTGAGTGGAATCAGTCGGTAGACGAGCGTCGTACACATTGACGAGCTGGTACTTTACCATACAGCACGACCAGAGACCGGGAATGCTGGCACATTATAGGCCGACAAAACATTCCACAGTGTTGACTCAAGGTAGGAGCACTGCAACAGGTGTGCAAATATCTGCGTCGACGGTTCTGCTGTGGGCTGCACTGGTGATATACATGCCACTGCGTCGGTTTGTATTAATGATAAATCACCAAACCTCGGACCACAATGGATAAATAAACGCCGCCGCTGGTGTGCTGTATGGGAAAACATAGGATTTTCGGACGAGTCCCGTATCAATTATTCCTACACAGATGATCGCATACGTGTTGGACAGTAACGTGGTGAATGACGTAGGGCACACTGCATTGTTGAGTGGCATAACGGACAGAAACCAAGTGTGATGGTATGAGGCTACATAGACCACAACGTGATTTCGCCTTCTTTTCATTGAGGGCAATCTGAACAGCAACCGTTACCTCAGTTTAGAGCCTGAGACTCCTCCTACAGGCAGCTGCACATGTCCTGTTTCAGCAGGAAAATGCTCGGCCGCATGTGGCGAGGAATGTGCAGGGCTTCTTAGAAGAACGACGAGTACCACTGTTTGTCTGGCCTGCACTTTTGCATGGCGGGGCGCCCATCGCACGTACCTGTGATATGAGCGGCGGCAACTTTTTCGTTCTGGTCCTCCTGGAGTCACTGATATGCTTTGTGTTTCCGCCTTTTAACCTTGTGACAGTGTGTTCCCCAGCAGCATATACAAGCCCACTTTGATGTCATGCCATGATTGCCAGAGGCTCTGATAGCAATATGTGATGGCTTCAGGTAGTGCTGAATTCTCACGGTGAAAGTACATCTACAGGTTTATAAGTCTAATCATTTGTGTATTTTCTTGTTCCAAATCTGTGGAATAAATTTCTTGATGGTCATTTGTTTCGTTCTTGATGTCGCATGTTTCACAAATAATAGTGTACGTATGCGATATTTAATCTCTTAGATGGCCTTGAACATACGATGGAATACTATTTTACGACCACTGAGTCCTAAAAATTCCTTCATGGCATTTCATTTGATTGTGTGTGGAATAAAAATTCAATAAATGAGATACAAAAAGATTTCTTAGAATATCCTTTCTCACCGCATACGTTTATTTTCCTACTTAGTCGTCAGACAAGAAAAAATACTTCTCAAAGTGGCGAAGTGCACCATGCCGCATGTAAGACTGTCGTAAGACATCCTTCACTTACTGTCTTCCGGGGAGACCATACAAGTGTAATATGCTGAAGGGGCATTTTTCATACATTTCTTCTCACGCATACTAATTTGGGAAAAATTATCTGGCAGGTAGCCTTCGCTATTTTCGATACGATCACGTTGTGACTTCAAGCTGAAACATCACTGGATTTTCGACGTACCAGTGGGTCTGTAGGCAGCTTGCTAATAGACTATAGAAAAGGTTTCCACAGTATGAATAGTTTTAATAGGCGCATGCACCCGTTATGTCGGTGACCATTAACATCAGGAAAATCAGCTGCAGAATACCTGCAAGGAACATCAATCTGATCATGATCAACGCTACGGATCCAAGCATTCATCAGGTTTACACCAACTTATTTAGACTCTAACATCATCTCTCGTCATTCTATAGAACTTGCCCCATGCAACGAAATTGTTTGCACCGCCCAAGCAATCCCGTGTGCTTCTTGTAGCGATGAACTCTGACCCCTGATTTTATGCAGCTTCTTTTCACTGCTCCACTTGGCGTTGTTGCTTTCACCGCTCTAAGCAGTATCACTAGTTTATTCTTATGACGTTTTATGTGAACCGTCCATATTCAGTAGTCGTTATAATCTAAACTTAACCACAATAGCGAGAGATACAAATGTCACAAACAGGTGCGCACGAGGAAGCACTATGTCTGGTTTGTGACGGACATTGCAACATGTGGCTTGAACATAGCAGAAGGTTCTAAAGGGCTGTTACCGACCTTGAAGAGTAACATGTTTGGAAGGATTTTAAAGTTACGTCTAGATTTTGATTGGTTTTAGCATGCGAACACTCCTGTGAGCGTCGTACAAATTTTAGTCTATCGATTTTCGCAATGGCGTTCTGACAGTTTCTTACTTTCATCAGTTGTTTTACAGCGAAGGTCTTCCCTCTGCTTAGTGTATCACAAGGTTTCAAATGTGAGCTCTATTTTGGAATGTGGACCTCTACCTTCAGGTTCCTAGGGCTGTACATGGCGACATTCAAGCGCACGGCCTTGTGCTGTTACATTGCAATAAAAGACTCCCTCTCACCTTCAACTCGAATGCAGAACTCGGGGAAAAGGGGCGGTCGCTTTGTACACAGCTGATGTTATTGTTGTCCGTGATTTCTGTGATTTTCCATTTCTGTCGTCAACAGTAACAGATTGTATGAGTCTTTAATTACAACAGGAAGAAAGGTACGGTAAGACGATAGACTCGTATTTGACAGGAGTGGTTTTTCAGAATCCCCGTCTTGTGATGGTGTTATACGGCTTTCTTACTTTCGCTAAATCATTTAAGTGAATACTGGTGCTGTCCAATCTGTGAGAGCACTTCTGATTTCCACCCCAAACTCGTGTAACCCACTTGACACTTCGTTAGCCGTTACTTGATTTAATCATAAATATATGTCTTAGTGATGCTAAATGTTATTATTTTTACATAAAGAAAAGTATTACCTACTCAATAAACTTCAAATCGTGAGCTATGCCCTTCATTTATATACATCAATCAGTGAATTTACCAATGGCACTATTGTTGCCTAAGCCTCTGGTCACTTTTAGAACTCAAATTAATAGTCAGATTAATTAATTTAATGATATTGAACCTTAAATTGCTGGTGTACCCATGAACCACCACAAAAAAATAAAGACAGTGAATATTTGTGGGAGCATGAATGGGAACAGTGGCTTACTTAAATTTACAAATGATGATAAGTTTTATTAACGTTTTGTAACCACAGGGAAGCTAAGAAGAAATGGCTGCAGGAAAAATGTGAAGACATCGAAAAAGATATGATTGTCGGAAGGACAGACTCAGCATAGAGGAAAGTCAAAACAACCTTTGGTGACATTAAAAGCAACGGTGGTAACATTAAGAGTGCAACGGGAATTCCACTGTTAAATGCAGAGGAGAGAGCAGATAGGTGGAAAGAATACATTGAAAGCCTCTATGAGGGTGAAGATTTGTCTGATGTGATAGAAGAAGAAACAGGAGTCGATTTAGAAGAGATAGGGGACCCAGAATTAGAATCGGAATTTAAAAGAGCTTTGGAGGACTAAGATCAAATAAGGCAGAAGGGATGGATAACATTCCGTCAGAATTTCTAAAAGCATTGGGGGAAGTGGCAACAAAACGACTATTCACGTTGGTGTGTAGAATATATGAGTCTGGCGACATACCATCTGACTTTCGGAAAAGCATCATCCACACAATTCCGAAGACGGCAAAAGCTGACAAGTGCGAGAATTATGGCACAATCAGCTTAACAGCATGCATCGAAGCTGCTTACAAGAATAATATACAGAAGAATAGAAAAGAAAATTGAGAATGCGCTAGGTGACGATCCGTTTGGCTTTAGGAAAAGTAAAGGGACGAGAGAGGCAATTCTGACGTTACGGCTAATAATGGAAGCAAGGTTAAAGAAAAATCAAGACACTTTCATAGGGGTTGTCGACCTGGAAAAAGCGTTCGACAATATAAAATGGTGCAAGCTGTTCGAGATTCTGAAAAAAGTAGGGGTAAGCTATAGGGAGAGACGGGTCATATACAATATGCACAACAACCAAGAGGGAATAATAAGAGTGGACGATCAGGAACGAAGTGCTCGTATTAAGTAGGGTGTAAGACAAGGCTGTAGCCTTTCGCCCCTACTCTTCAATCTGTACATCGAGGAAGCAATGATGGAAATAAAAGAAAGGTTCAGGAGTGGAATTAAAATACAAGGTGAAAGGAAATCAGTGATACGATTCGCTGATGACATTGCTATCCTGAGTGAAAGTGAAGAAGAATTAAATGATCTGCTGAACGGAATGAACAGTCTAATGAGTACACAGTATTGTTTGAGAGTAAATCGGAGAAAGACGAAGGTAATGAGAAGTAGTAGAAATGAGAACAGCGAGAAACATCAGGATTGATGGTCACGAAGTCAATGAAATTAAGGAATTCTGCTACCTAGGCAGTAAAATAACCAATGACGGACGGAGCAAGGAGGACATCAAAAGCAGACTCGCTACAGCAAAAAAGGCATTTCTGGCCAAGAGAAGTCTACTAATATCAAATACCGGCCTTAATTTGAGGAAGAAATTTCTGAGGATGTACGTCTGGAGTACAGCATTGTATGGTAGTGAAACATGGACTGTGGGAAAACCGGAACAGAAGAGAATCGAAGCATTTGAGATGTGGTGCTATAGACGAATGTTGAAAATTAGGTGGACTGATAAGGTAAGGAATGAGGAGGTTCTACGAAGAATCGGAGAATCGAAGGACATGAGGGAATGACTTCCATGGTACTAGAGGGAGCTGTAGAGGGCAAAAACTGTAGAGAGAGATTGGAATACGTCAAGCAAATAATTGAGAACGTAGATTGCAAGTGCTACTCTGAGATGAAGAGGTTAGCACAGGAAAGGAATTCGTGGCGGGCCGCATCAAACCAGTCAGTAGACTGATGACCAAAAAAAAAACACAATTAGCTGGTAAATCTTACGACGAACAAAAATAACAAAAGGAGTGGTGTTTGATTGGAAAGAATACATTAGTGTGGAAGCTACACAAATTCTCCCTGAATTAATCCCTTTTACAACTCAGTCTGACTTTGTTTACATGAATCCACTGTGAGGCCCAGCTCTATTCAAATGGAATAAACTATGTACTAAGTATACCACAAACGAAGGCTAACATAAGACAGGGAGGAGGAATGTCATTTAACAACCCTATGCCAATGCAGCAGCAATTCACCTTGATTCAGGCAACATCAGAAAACAGCACACAGTGGGTGAGGAGCAGTACACTGCGGCAATTGTAATGTTCTGACGCATCCACAAAAATTTGCAAACTATGAGGTCTGGCGTTCTAATTATCAGAATATGGAAGACTTCCCTGTGAGAGCCCTGAATTCGGCAGATTTCTGTGTGAGGTGCACGCGTTCACTGGTCTGGAAAGACCAATTTGATTCGCAGGCACAACGGTGTATGCTGGAATTGTTAAACGTCAGATGGCTGACTCAGAACGAATAACGTCACCCTTATGACACACGAAAGGTCTGAGATGATATGCAATTTCACTGTCGGTACATTTGCAAACTGCCACTGGCTTTTAGTCCACTACAAGATCAGACCACAAGTCTCACCCACAAGGGAAAGACCTGAATTTCTCCACCAGGAGAGCCGAATTAGCAAAAACTAAACCTCCGCCACATTGCACATACCAATAGAACTATCCCCTGCTCATTGAATTTCCTCTCTTGACTGTTCTGTTGGCCTGATAGCCAATCCAGGCACAGCACAGGGGTTGCCACGCAGGGAGAGCAAGCTTCCACTTTGCATATACCGAGAGCAGCGAATCAGCGACTCCAAATCTCTCTTATCTAAACAAAGAAGATTTTAGACGAGGGAGACATCGTTCTCATGATAAGCATAGCCATGTTTTGGCAAAAAACATCTACCTAGACAGGATCATAGTCCCTCACTCACAGTGAGATTTAATATTTCTGGGCCGACCATTTCCAATTTCTCAAAGAAGGCTGTTAAGCTTTCCAGACAGTTAGTTGTACCCATGAAATATGTTTCGTCACTTGCTAAAAGAACCTGGCGACTTCCTGGCGCCCAGGTGGGGGGGGGGGGGGGGCGGGGGCAACATGGGGAGGTTTACAGCCTTGACTTAACCATACACATATACACATACACTAGCCACTTTGTCCATATCGTTCCAGCTTACAACACGAGAATGCATAGAGTTATATGATCTTCCCACTGTTTGCACAAAAGTTCAGTTTACAGCATTCTCTCTTAAATATCTTCCTCCGCCCACATTCTGCCAACTGGACACCTTCAGGAAGGACTGTCGTCTGGCCCAGGTAAAATGTTTTGTGAGCCGCGCCCTTCGGGGTGACCCTAAGTGGAAGGTGATCTACTGAGTGCTGCTTCCCAGAATCACACACGTAGCCGGATCACTGCACTAAGCATTTATGGCCCTCAATTCATCTCTCTCCATGTTCTCCGTCACCTCTCCACTACGGTACAGGTTCTCTACAGGCTATACTTGCAATTATAGAAATATTCTGCCCACAATTTCTTCATGAAAAAAAGTCATAAACCACACATACCAAATTTAGTACTGCAGAACACTGAGATCATGACCTAAAATATGAATGTTAATCTGACTGACAATGCTGTTACAGTGAGAGAGGGGCATACCACCTCTCAACTTTGGGTAATAATTGCGATGGGGCGTTTATCTATAACCTTCCTATCTTCAAGAAAATCGGTAATGTGAGGAAGCATCTGTGGCTTAGCTATGGGCCAATTCTCCTGAACAATTTAGTCAGCTGTTTTGTACTAATATTCATCCATTGTAACTTACGGTTATTACACGTATGAATTATAAAAAATGTGTGATGTCTGCTCTTTCAGACATTTCTGACAGAACGCCGCGCGGGGTAGCCGTGCGGTTTATGGCGTCTTGTCACGGTCCGCGCGGCTCCCTCTGTCGGAGGTTCGAGTCGTCCCTCGGGCATGGGTATGTGTGTTGTCCTTACCGTAAGTTAGTTTAGCTTAAGTAGTGCGTAAGCTTAGGGACCGATGACCTCAGTAGTTTGGTCCCATAAGACCTTACCACAATTTCCGACAGAGCAGACACCATGCATTCATATAATTGATTCGTCTAGATGGGCAACGAATCTACCTTTTTCAGTGAGGATGCACAATAACGTTTGACATCATGTGGGAATGTCAAATTAGTGAGCATGGGGGACATGGACAGGATTACAGATCGGTACCGCTATGTGGGAATGTGGGTTGGCCGAGAGGCGTAGTGAGACAATCCACGCAGTTGCGATAAACACTGTGGCCGGGTGGCGCAGTCATCAGTCATGGACGTACACTCTGCCAGTGCACATCAGGCGGAGGGGGGCGGTCGCGCCGGCCATTGTTTATATCACCAAACGATTCTGATATGGGAAGCCGAGCAGCTTGTACAGCTAGTGGATTACGTTTGTTTGGTGCATAAGTATCTGTAATTACAACGTCCACAATTAACAGAGCCAACAACGTTCAGTGTATTTTTAATCGCGCTGCTTTGCGGCAGACGTCGTTTTAGATACTCGAGTGAATTTTTAAGGATTTGAAATTGCCTAAAGATATACTCCACACACTTCAGTTACTATCCTCGTTATTTGTCATATTTATTTCTAGTGACGCTTACGAGAAATTTGTTGAGAGACATCCAGGGGTGAGAAAATTTCATCATACTTGCGGCAACGTTAGTAATGTCCAGATCGCCCCTCCAGGATACGGAGTGAGAACCATCAGGGCATTTAATGTGCCTCCTGAGAGACCTAATGATTGACTACACGTGCTCTGTCACTGTACGGCGCTGTCTTGTCGGTAATCAATGAAAATGGTTGAATGCGTATCGTTACCAAGTTAACAGCGGCAAGAAAAGTGTAAGTATAAATTTAAAGAAACACATACCTTCTTATGCTGTCATTGGCGGCTGCCGCGGGAGGATAACATATTGGGTGACATCCTGTCTGTTCGATCTGCCATTCAACGGAACATTTACGGATGAACCGCACACGTCGACGTCCATTTCAGCTTCCACAGGAACGTCCTGCAGACGTGAGGTAGTCGCGAGGAATGTAGCACAGCCCCGGCAGCAGGAACAGGTTTACGAAATACGAAACGGAAATGCCAGCTGAGGTTGAAAGCAGTGCCAAAGACATTCAGGGAAAGACGGACGTCATTTCCGCCCCATCATCCACGCCGGGACCGTTGGTGCTGGATATCAAAGGTGCGCTGGTCGCCTCTGGAAATATTCCGAGTGAGGAATAGAATAGATTCAGTTTTTTTTGTTGGGGGGGGGGGAGGTATCATTCTTCAGGGAAAGACGGACGTCATTTCCGCCCCATCATCCACGCCGGGACCGTTGGTGCTGGATATCAAAGGTGCGCTGGTCGCCTCTGGAAATATTCCGAATGAGGAATAGAAAAGATACATTTTTGGGGGGCTGGGGAGGCATAATTCTTCTTACTGGTTTGATGCGGCCCGCCACGAATTCCTCTCCTGTGCCAACCTCTTCCTCTCCGGGTACCACTTGCAACCCACGTCCTCAATTATTTGGTGGGTTTATTCCAATCTCTGTCTTCCTCTACGCTTTATGCTCTCTACATTTCCCTCTAGCACCATGGAAGTCATTCCCTCATCACTTGTCAGATGTTCTATCACCCGGTCCCTTCTCCTTTCCTCTCCGATTCTTCGCAGAACCTCCTCATTCCTTACCTCATCAGTCCATCTAATTTTTAACATTCGTCCGTAGCACCACATCTCAAATGCTTAAAGTCTCTTCTGTTCCGTTTTTCCCACAGTCCATGTTTAACTACCATACAATGCTGTACTCCAGACGTACACTCTTAGAAATTTCTTCCTCAAATTAAGGTCTATGTTTGATACTAGCAGACTTCTCTTGGCCAGTAATGTCCTTTTTGCAATTGGTAGTCTGCTTTTTGATGCCCTCCTAGCTCCGTCCTTGGTTATTTTACTGTCTAGGTCGCAGAATTCCTCAACTTCACCTACTTCGTGACCATCAGTCCTGATGTTAAGTTTCTCGCTGTTCTCGTTTCTGCTGCATCTCATTACTATCGTCTTTCTTTGATTTACTCTCGGTCTATATCCTGTACTCATTAGATTGTTCATTCCGTTCAGCAGGTCATGTAATTCTTCTTCACTGTCAGGATAGCAATGTCGTCAGAAAGTCGTATCGTTAATAACCTTTGACCTTGAATTTTAATTCCACTTCTGAACCTTACTTTTATTTCCATCATTGCTTCTTCGACGTACAGCTTGAACAGTAGAGGGGAAAGACTACATCCCTGTCTCTACATCCCTGTCTTATATCCTTTTCAATCAGAGCACTTCCTTCTTGTCCACTCTTATTATTCCCTCTTGGCTCTTGTACATATTGCATATTACCCGTCTCTCCCTAAAACTTTCCCCTATTTTTCTCAGAATTTCGAACATCTTGCAGCGTTTTACAATGTCGAACGCTTTTTCCAGGTCGACAAATCCTATGAACGTGTCTTGATTTTTCTTTAGTCTCGCTTCCATTATCAACCGCAACGTCACACTTGCCTCTGTCGTGCCTTTACCTTTTCTAAAGCCAAACTGATCGTCATCTAGCACATCGTCAATTTTCTTTTCCATTCTTCCGTGTATTATTCTTCTCAGCAACTTGGATGCATGCATGAGCTGTTAAGCTGATTGTGCGATAGTTCTCGATCTTGGCAGTTCTTGCAGTCTTCGGAATTGTGTGGATGATATTTTTCCGAAAGTCAGATGGTATGCCGCCAGACTCACACATTCTACACACCAACGTGAATAGTCGTTTTTATGCCACTTCCCCCAAAGATTTTAGAAATTCTGATGGAATATCCTCCATCCCTTCTGCCGTATTTGATCTTAAGTCCTGCAAACTCTTCTAAATTCTGATTCTAATACTGGGTCCCTTATCTCTTCTAAATCAACGCATGTTTCCTCTTCTATCACATCACACAAATCTTCCCCCTCATAGAGGCTTTCAGTGTATTCTTTCCACCCATCGCCTCTCTCCTCTGCATTTAGCAGTGGAATTCCCGTTGCACTCTTAATGTTACTACTCTTGCTTTTAATGTCACCGAAGGTTGTTTTGACTTTCCTGTCTGAGTCTTTTCCTCCGGCAACCTTTCTTTTTTTCGATTTTTTTCACATTTTTCATGCAGCCATTTCATCTTAGCTTCCCTGCATTTCCTATTTATTTCATTCCTCAGCGACTTGTATTTCTATATTCCTGAGTTGGCTCTGAGCGCTATGGAACTTAATATCTGAGGTCATCAGTCCCCTACAACTTAGATCTACTTAAACCTCAATAACCTAAGGACATCACACACATCCGTGCCCAAGGCAGGATTCGAACCTGCGAATGTAGCAGACGTGCAGTTCTGGACTGAAGCGCCTAGAACCGCTCGGCCACCGCGGCCGGCATTCCTGAGTTTCCCGGAACATTTTTTTGCTTCTGCCTTTCATCAATCAAATGAAGTATGTCTTCTGTTACCCATGGTTTCTTCGCAGTTACCTTCTTTGTACCTATGTTATGCTTTCCAACTTCTGTGATGACCCTTTTTAGAGATGTCCATTCCTCTTCAACTCTATTGCTTACTGAACTATTCCTTATTGCTGTATCAGTAGCCGTAGAGAACTTCAAGCGTATTTCGTCATTCCTTAGTATTTCTGTATCCCACTTCTTTGCGTATTGATTCCTCCTGACTAATGTCTTAAACTTCAGCCTTCTTTCCGGTAAAAACGAAGAAAGGACGCCGAAGGAGAAGCGAAGGGCTCACTGACAAAGACGAGAAGCCGGCTAATTTGACACACACACCCACGTCAGGAAGTGGCAGCGAGACTGAACCTCAGTCTTCTTGCTCAGTGGGATGCGAGAGCATCGAGAGGCTGGAACGCAGTCGCGAACAAACGAAACACCTAAAAGCAACGGCGAGCGCTGAGGCCACGTCGAAAGACTCAGCCGGCGGCGGTCGGCGCGTCACACCGGCGCTCGGCTTGTCACACCGACAGCCGGGGCCGTGGAGGCAGCGGGGTGAGGGAGTGCAGCAGTAGCTGCTCTCTTGCACGCCTGTCGCGAAGCTATTATATCCCTTCCCCCACAGGTATTGGATTCGACGTTTCGCTTTCATACTCCAAACGTTACAAAAGGAATTTGCTGTGAAGACGTCGGGAAGCATGATCGCAGCACTCAGACCTAATCGCTCTGTACTCCACCATGTGCCATATCCCAACCTACACCATTATTACACTTAACATCAATAGGATTCAAAGTGCGGTGAAACACCTTTAGCTGGCTGATGTATGGTACAAGCGTTGACATTGCCATGCTGCAGGAGGCAGTCACAGTCTTAGAAGTGCTCGCTTGTGTAATTACTGATAACATAAATATGGAGCATGCGGTAGGAACTGCCATCCTTTTGCTCGACAGAATACCCTCTATGGACGTGCAGCGGCTGCCTAGTGTTTTTGGCATTTATCTTTGAGTGAATAGTCTAAATCTACATCTAAATCTACACTGATACGCTACAAATCACATTTAAGTGCCTGGCAGAGGGTTCATCGAACCACCTTCACAATTATCTATTATTCAAATCCCGTATAGCTCGCGGAAAGAACTAACACCTATATATTTCCGTACGAACTCTGAGTTCCCTTATTTTATCGTGGTGATCGTTTCTCCCTATGTAGGTTGGTGTCAACAAAATATTTTCGCATTTGGTGGAGAAAGTTGGTGATTGGAATTTCGTGAGAAGATTCCGTCGCAACGAAAAACGCCTTTCTCTTAATGATTTCCAGCCCAAATCCTGTATCATTTCTGTGACACTCTCTCCCATATTTCGCGGTAATACAAAACGTGCTGCCCTTTGAACTTTTTCGATGTACTCCGTCAATCCTATCTGATAATGATCCCACACCGCGCAGCAGTATTCTAAAAGAGGACGGACAAGCGTAGTGTAGGCAGTCTCCTTAGTAGATCTGTTACATTTTCTGAGAGCCTCGCCAATAAAACGCAGTCTTCTATGCGTTCCTTCCAATTTAAGTTGTGGATAACTGTAATTCGTAGGTATTTAGTTGAATGTAGGGCCTTTAGATTTGATTGATTTATCTTGTAACCGAAGTTTAACGGATTCTTTTTAACACTCATGTGGATGACCTTGCACTTTTCGTTATTTATGGTCAACTGCCAATTTTTCGCACCATTCAGTTATCTTTTCTAAATCGATCTGCAAATTTGTTTTCATCTTCTGAAGACTTTATTAGTCGATAAACGACAGCGTCATCTGCAAACAACCGAAGACGGCTGCTCAGATTGTCTCCCAAATCGTTTAAATAGATAAGGAACAGCAAAGGGCCAGTAAAACTACCCAAGGGAACGCCAGAAATCACTTCTGTTTTACTCGATGACTTTCCGTCAATTATTACGAACTGTGACCTCTTTGACAGGAAATCACAAATCCAGTCACACAACTCACACGATATTCTATAAGCACGCAATTTCATTACAAGCCGCTTGAGTGGTACAGTGTGAAAAGCCTTTCGGAAATCCAGAAATACGGAATCGATCTGAAATCCCTTGTCAATAGCTCTCAACACTTCATGCGAACAGAGTGCAGATTTGTAAAAGTATACGCCCACTCAGATAGCAGCCGTAAGAGAGAACGTTGAAATATTTATAAAAATTAGGTACCCATGCTTCTGGCACTTATCATGCACATCTCATTCTCGATGGTGACATAAACTGTGTGCTGAACTACAGAGACCAAACCCCTAACTCGAACGGATGTGTAGAACATGAACACGTATTTCATGGCATGTGTCTTTACGATACGTGGTAAAAATACAAAGTGAGAGAGTAGCTTAAACTATCTTAGTCACTCCGCCAGTCACCTAGGTACGATCTACGTGTTCGATGGACTCCGGCGTCACAACGCGAACTGTGACATAGCTCCTATCAACATCTCCTGCTAATGTGCATATCAGTATTACCTTAACCTACAGTGTCATCAAATATACCGCGGTAAAGCCTACTGGAAATTGAGTATCAGTCTCCTGCAGGATGTACAGCTTGAACAAGAGGTGAACCTAGTGTGGCAACAGCTCCAGTGCCACCGACGTCGTTACGTAAGCGTTCTACAGCGGTGGATTCAGTGTGTCGAGCCAAAATTAGGCCTCACCATCATGAGCTACGTCCGACAGAAAAGCTTTTGGCAGAAACAGACTATTGAATTATATTACCGCTGTTTGAGAGAACTGTATAGTTAAACTAACAATCCTTCACGTGATATTGACGTACAGATCAAATGATATAAAGATAAAATAACGGTGATTCAGCGCAAACGAATGGAAGGAATCATCGTGCGTGCCCAACCAACATATGAAGAACAAAACGATGTAAAGGTACATTGATTGAAGCAGTCGTTGATGACGCCAAGAATGCCATCACAAAGCAACGTGATCACCAGAACCCGACGGCCTCAATCCTGAGTCTTACCAGCGCCACTGGAACCTCCTCGGGCCGACAATCCTCGACATAGCGAATTAAATCTGGCACCTGGAAGTCATACCAAACGCATTCAAGGAAGGTATCACCTTGCCCTTAGCGAAAAAGTGCTAACTGCAGCAGAATGGAAAACATGCGGCTCATCGTAGTATTGAAAGCCGATTTCAAAATTATTGCCGGATCGATTAAGCAACGGATACAGTCGGTTTTGCGCAAGATTTTAGGCAATTTCCAATATATTGCAGAGCAAGGCCAACGTGCAATGTCAGCTGCCTATGCTTTGACGGACATCATCTGTTCATATGCTGAAAATAGAGGGCATGGCGTCTTGATGTTTTTAGATTTTGCGAAGGAGTATGATCGTTTACGTCATAACTTCCTCATTAAAAGAATGCTTCTCACCTGTCGCCATGACTCCAAGTTCTTAGGATTACAGAACATGCCAGCTAGGGCTTGAAATGCAGCATTTTCCTAGACCTGCAAAACGCGTGCGACTAGATTTGGCAGGACAATCTTGTGCACAACAAGCTTACACAGACAACCATCCCAAACAGCTATATCAAGATCGTTGATGATTTACTCCACGATAGAACCTTCTAGGTCACTCAGCGAGGAAAACGCTCGAGCTTACGTCAAATGTCGATGGGTACCCCTCAATGCTCTGTGTTTTCTCCCATCTTCTAACATTTATGTTATTGACCTTCTAGTCATCCCACACTGCCACCTGGCGCAATATGCCGATGATACGGCGCTCTGTCCTACCGGCCGCGACACGTACCACCTGACTGGTCATCTCCAGAGGCAGGTGGACGCGACAGTCAGCTCGTACCGTTGAAACAAATACTGCCTTAATGCTTCCACAACTACGGCAGTCTACTTCACCAAACGATGCCAAAATTACTATAGCAGGCGTCCTGGTCCCATGGCCCCTGAATAACATATATCTAGGTATCCGGATTTATAAAAAGACTGGCATCCCAATGACATGCAGATTATGACACCCAAAAAGGACAGAAGCTGATGAAAGCGTTGTATCTACTCTTCAACAGCAGGAAACGTAACTTAGAAACCAAACTCAGACTGTACCGACCGGTTGTCCACCCTTCCCTCACTTATGGCTCCTCAGCATGGGCCACAATTAATGCCTCCCGAATGCAAACCTCCAATGCCTGCAGAAAAAAGGTGCTTCAGTGGAGCTTTCATACCTCTCCACGCACGAGGGTTGTTACTCTCCAAGAGGAAACAAACGTGGTAATTCTACAGACGTCCATTCGAGAGAAGGCGAGACGTCTCTATGGGAAAGTGGATGCCCTGCACAACACAGTAACTGGCTTACACCACAATGGCACCAGGACTCTCCAGCACTGCCACTGCCTCACTGTTCCTCTTATCATTCTCAGGGATTCAGATTCGACTCATGTCTAACGATAGAGCTGTTAAGGACCGTAATAAAGTGTCAATGATAAGTGACTTCCATAATACGACCACCAAAATCAGTACCTACGTAGTTGTGTTGCCTCTTGCCTGCTGCCTTGAACTTCCACTGTGGGAGAGTGGTATGTAACTTAAAGTCCCACCGCCGCACCTTCAACATGCTCTCCAATTATGTCACTGGACAGTTATCATTGTAGGTCATACCTCAGTCATTTTCCCACTGCATTTACGTGTCGTTCCTTGCGCGTAGCGTTGTTTGTCTCAAACATTGACAGGTCTAGGTTCTCTATTTGGTTTACACTCCGGTTCCGGACTTGTCATTCCGTCGTGTGGTCTTGTTGTTCGTCTACCGTTGCTTTGTCACTGGTAGTTTTCAGCGACTCACCGTTCCACACCCTCTGCCGGTCGGCCAACGCCCTCCGGTGGTGTCATATTCCGGCTATTATATTATGTTGGACCTACACTATAGTTTGCCACAAAATATATGCTGATGACCTGTGTATCTATTCCGCAAGTGAGCCCTACTTGGTGGTCTGCAGATGTTGGCGATATCGCTAGACTACACATGTTTATAGCGACGAATGGTTTAGCAAGTCTTCTGTTCTTCTCTTCACAAGACACAGAGTTCCTCCCACGGAGACGCTGAAGCTTTGGCCAGAGGAACTACGTCAAGACAGTATTCAAATATCTTGTACTCCACATCGACCGCAAACTTTGGTAGAAGACGCTTATTTCAGAGGCTTTCACAAACTGCGGAAAGTTCACTAATACGAGCATACTTCGTGCTATTATGGGTGTGAGCAGGGGCGCGGATGCAGATAATGGGCTAAGACTATCGTGCTTTAGTGCGCCCATACATGGATTACGCTTGTCGTTGTTCTTCGTCAGCTCCAGACATTTGTCTATGACGATTAAGCAAATGCCTGGGGACAGTCTAGTCTACACTGACTTGCGCTCTGTTACTTGAAGTAAATGTCTCTCCCCTACATCTACGTCGTGAATCCTTGAGTGTGAATTTTTTTCTCAGACGGTCGTAGTTCACACAAGACCAGACATTACAAAACTTCTATACCTTGACGAGACTGTGCTGACTCCTTTTGACGCGCTTGTGGACACCAACCCATTTGTTGTTGATAATTCTTCCGGGTCACATAGCCGTGGTCCATGGAATTATTCTATTTCTAACGTTTCGGCCAATACTACGTTGGACATCCTCAGAGGTATGGCTGGTCCTGCTGAGTCCTGCCAACTGACGTGTCGGGTGTCGGAGAACGGCCTACATACCGAGGAAAGTGGGCGTGGTCTAGCTTGCACACAGTAGCAGAGAGAAAACTAGTCAAAGATAAAATGTAACTATCGATAATAGTCCGTCATAGATAAAAATCACTTATCGATTCTGTAACGCCATTGTCTATATCTCGCTTAGTTCCAAGGCTGTTATTTTGAGGAAAACTAATATGTTGATAAAGTCTTCTGCTTCCTTTCCACAGAAGGATAAAAAAGTTTTGATAAGGAGTGAAGCTAAGTGACCCAGACTTTATGGTTTACCTAAAGTTCACAAAATAAATCTCCCACTGAGACCCATTGTTAGTGCGATTGATTCCCCTACTTATCATATATCTAGGTATCTAGCTACTCTTCTACAGCCATACATTGGTAAGACTGATTCTTATGTGAGGGATTCATGTAATTTTATTGAGAAAACTGAAGGTCTAACCTTGGCTCCTGAAGACATTCTGGTCAGTTTTGATATTGTATCTCTGTTTACTATGATTCCGGTCAATGAAGTTATGGTTTACATAACGGGAGTTTTCCCTGAAGATTTGACCGCTCTGTTTAGACACTGTCTCACATCTAGCCAGTTTCAGTAGGATGAGGAGTTTTATGAGCAAGTGGATGGTGTTGCCATGAGTAACCCGATGAGCCCTGCGATTGCCAACTTTTACATGGAGAAATTTGAACAATTAGCGTTGAATAAAGCAAATAAGCAACCATGTTGTTGGTATCGTTATGTAGATTCGCGGTTTGGACACACGGTAAAAAAGCCTTAGACGAATTTTTTTACTATCTTAATAGCATAAGCCCTAAAATTCAGTTTACCATTGAAGTGGAAAAAGACCAGGCTATTTCGTTTCCCGATGTGTTAGTCATGAGACAGACCGATAGCAGTCTAAAATATAAAGTGTTTCGGAAGAACACACATACTGATAGATACTTCCATAAGAGCTCCAATCATCACCCACAACAAAAAAGAGTTGTAATCAAAAGTTTAGTGGACAGGGCAAAACGGATTTGTACGCCGGAACATCTGGATACGGAAATGAAACATCTGAAACAGGCCTTCGAAAAGAATGGGTACTCAAACAAAGAAACTAATAGAGTTTTAAGACCTAATTACAGCAGGCCAAAGGACAAGAATGGTACACAGCAATGGAAGAACACGGTGTCTTTACCTTTCATTAGTAAGGTTACATATCGAATCGGCAAAATTTTGCTTAAACATAAAGTGAAACCGGTATTCAAACCTACCAGAAAAATAGGACAAGTCCTCCGTTCTGTTAAAGATAGAAGGTCACCATTCTCCGTTCTGTTAAAGATAGAAGGCCACCATTATCATCTAGCGGTGTGTATAAAATTCCGTGTACTTGTGGCAAGGTCTACATTGATACTACGAAAAGAAGTGTGAATACGAGGGTAAAGGAGCATAAAAGTCTTTGCCCACTGGGAAAAATAGACAAATCGGCCGTTGCGGAACATGCACTTGTCAGGTGACCATGTAGTTAAGTTTTCTGAAACTACAGTTTTGAGTGCTACCAAGAACTATTATCTACGACTGTATAGGGAGACTATTGAAATTTATAAACATGAAGATAATTTAATAGAAAAGAAGAGGCCTTGAAATTAAGCGAGATATGGACAGTGCCGTTACAGAATCGATAAGTGATTTTCATCTATGACGGACTATTATCGGTAGTTACTTTTTATCTTTGACTAGTTTTCTCTCTGCTACTACGTGCAAGCTAGACCACGCCCACTTTCCTCGGTATTTAGGCCGCTCTCCGACGCCCGACTCCCAACAAAGGATGGGGCCCCTCCACGCCCGCACCGACGTGGTGACCAACACAAAAGTTCTACTGTCACCTCCGTATGCATGTTAGTTTTGAATCAAGGCGTCACAGGATGCAGGCTGTGATGTTATCCATGCGTCTGGGTAAGACTACTCATTAACATGGTCCATCAGGAGATAGAAGTGGTCGAAAGCGATCGAAGGGTAGCGGTTGTAAGAGCAGAGGAAAAAAAGTGCCAAGGCCAGCGCCAAGGGAAAAAAACCTCTGCGACAGTAGGACGGGTAGTAAGGGCAGTAGCGGCTTGCTATCTGCGACAGTGCATGCAAGGTGTGGTTGTGTTAGTTCGAGGTATCGTGCATCGTTACCTTTGTCGTTGTTGGAGCTTGTTGCGGCGCTTGCTGCAGTTGCTGCGTCCCTGCAACAGTTCAAGGTCGTTGTGGATTAGTGGGCGATCGGTCATAGGTCGGCTCACGGACTGTGTAGGGGGGTGTGTGTGGCTGGTTTGCGTGCTGTGTACAGTACGGTTTCCCTGCGGTTGCCTGTTTTTCGGCTAGTCGCACATCTGGGTTTCCAGTAATAACTGTGTTGCAGGGGCTCGCCAGTACTGTCGTGTTAGCGTTCTATAGACCATAGATGTTCAGTTCCTAGCCAGTAATGTCTTTGGTCTGTTATGCTTCCATCTATGGTTGTGGTCGTAGTTACCCAGAGAAAGGATAAACGGGTTGCGCGAGTGTCTCGTGTTATTGTACAGTCGTGTGGAGAGTTTTTGGAATACCTGCAAGATAGTATCTAGCCGGTATTCCCGGTGAAGATCCGCGATGCGTGTGTAGCGCGGAGCGTTGCTTATGATTTTGAGTACTTTGTTCTGTATGAGCTGCAGACGGCGCAGGCGAGTTGGCGCAGCGTATCCCCAGACAGGGGCTGCGTACGTCATCAGGGGTCTAATAAGTGTCATGTACATGGACCTAGACACCCTCCTGTTTAGTGTGCTACGCCTGTTAAGCATAGGGTAGAGTTGTTTGAGCCTCGCGTTAGCTTTGTTGGTCACGTGTTGAATGTGGTCCCCCCAGAGTAGTTTCCTGTCCAGCCAGACACCGAGGTATTTGACCTTCTCGCGGAAACGTATTGGGCGTGTGTGTAGTGTTATTCGGTTGCAGTGCTGATGTTTGCGCAGTTGCTTCGGTCTTCTAGTGAACAGAACGGCCTCGCACTTGTCGACGTTTACTCTAACACGCCATTTCACCAGCCAAGGCTCCGCCGTTCTGAGTGCGGTCTGTAGTCGTGAGTTAATGTTAGACGGCCTCCAATCTTGCGCAAGGATGGCAGTGTCATCCGCGTAGATTGCTACCGTCGTGTTATGTGTAGCTGGGAGGTCGTTGATGTAGAGGTTAAACAGTAAGGGCCCTAGGATACTTCCTTGGGGTACTCCTGCCTGTATACCATGTCGTGTCGATTGTTTGCCCTGCACGTCAGTGTTGAAACTCCTGTCCGTGAGATATGAGTGTATGAGACGTACGAGCCCGTCGGGGAACCCTGCGTCACTGAGTTTGCGTATTAGGCCGTTGTGCCATAGACGATCGAAAGCCTTTTCGATGTCCAGGAACACCGCCCCAGTTGCCTTGCTTGTGTTGTATCCGTGTGTTATGTATTCAACGACGCGGAGGAGTTGTTGTGTTGTTGAGTGGTGATTCCTGAAACCGAATTGCTCCGGTCTCAGGGTGTCGTTTGTGATGCAGTGCCTGGTGAGTCGTTTTAATATTACCTTCTCAACGATCTTGCTGAGCGCGCTCAGCAGACTGATGGGTCGGTAATTTTGTGGGAGGGAGTGGTCTTTCCCCGGCTTCCTGAACATCAGGACCTTGGCCGTCTTCCAAAAGGCGGGGAAGTGTTGGTGTTTGAGTATGGCATTCGTAATGTGTGCTAGGTAGTCTACAGCTTTATCCGTGAACTCCTGGAGGACACGGTTTTGAATGCCATCGTGACCAGGGGCCTTCCTAGCTGTGGTGTGCATGATGGCCCATTTGATTTCTGCTGTACTAGCTTGTCGGATGTTGTTGCGCGCTGGTTGGGCCAAGATGCGTGTGACCTCCTGGTCCGTATCAAGTGTGAATGCTGGGTCTGAGGGATCCAGGTTCGGTGTGAATGACGCTGCGAGTGTGAGGGCCATCAGTTCCGCTTTTTCTTCCGCCGAATATGCTGGTCCGTCTGGCCCTTGTAACGTGGGGGTGTACAGTTTCTCCCTGGTGAAGTGTCGGGCTAGCTGCCACACGCCAGGCCGCGTGGTGTCTAGCCCTTCGAGTTTCTGGTCCCACTGTTGTGTCTTGAATGTTTGTATTTTTTCCCGGATTATACCCTGGAGCCTGTTAATGTGCCGTTTGAAGTGCTGGCGCCTGGTACGCTGCCAGTGTCTCCTGAGGCGGTTCCTCATTGAGATTAGGCCCAGGATTTCCTGGGGCAGGGCAGCACTGTGTTGTTGTGGCGTGCGGATTGGTATGGTGTTGGCTATTGCGTCCTGGACGGCGCCGGTGAGGGTTTCGACTGCCTCGTCAATTTGGGCTGTCTCGTTAATCGCGTGGGTTGGTGGGATGCGACTGTCAAGCGCTTCCTTGAACTGGGTCCAATTCGCGCGCCTGTAGTCTAACATCCTGCGTTGTTCCATGTTCTGCAGTGTTTCTTCAATGTATAGTATAACGGGTTGGTGATTTGAGGGCAGATCGTTTTCAACGACAACGTTGAGTGTCGTTGTTATGCCCTTGATGAGGGCCATGTCTAGCACGTCTGGCCTGTGTCCCCTCCGGTAGGGAATGTGCGTCGGTTCGGTCGGCGCTAGTGTGATGTAGTTTCGTCCTAGTGCATGTTCGTATAGTTTCTTGCCGTTGGAGTTTCGTATTCGTGAGTTCCAGTCCGGGTGTTTTGCGTTAAGATCTCCAGCGGCTATTACGCGCGGTGATGTGTTGAGTATTGTGCTGATGTCGCGTGTTTTGATGTTTTTAGGGCTGTTGTATACTGACACCAGTGTAGTGTAGGCTCCGTTGAACACGACCCTGACGGCGGTTGCCTCTAGTTTTTCGAGTTCGGGGAGCACTATGTTTGTGTGTTCTATGTCTTTGTGTATGATAATGGCTGTTCCGCCGTGACCGGAGCCGTCCGGTCGGTCGGTACGATAGACGCAGTAGCCGGTGAAGTTTAGTTGGTTGCGTGGTTTGAGCTTAGTTTCGCTCAGCAGTGCGATAAGGATACCCTTACGCTCCATGAACGCGGCGAATTCCGCCCTTTTGTTATTGATCCCGTCTGCATTCCAGAACAGGATCTGTGTCAGTGTCTGGTTGTTTGCGATGGGGGCGGGGTGTGGTGTGTTATCCATGTATGTGTGTAAACAGTGTGGTGAATGCTGTTTGTATGGCAGCCCAGTACTGCCCGGGTTGGGCAGTCGTGAGCTGTGTAAGGAGTGTGGCGACGGCCGCCCAGATCTTGTGAAGGATCTGGGTGGTCGTGTGACGGGGGAATAGTGTTTCCAATAAACCCCCAGATGTTGTGTTGGCGTTGTGTGTCGGCCTGTGGCTCAGTTGTGGTGTTAGCGGCCGCTGGTGCGGGTGTTGGCGTTATGGATGGGCTGGCGCTTGTGTTGTTGTTGTGTGGAACATTTTGTGGTGCCTGTGTATTAGATGTGTTGGGGGGAGGAGTAGTGTGTGTGCTGGTGTTGCTGGCTTGCTGGCTGTGTGTCTGTGTGTCATTGTTTTGTTGTCGCTGGGTATTCTGTTGTGGTGCGCGCGTGTTCCCGTTCCTGTTTCCACGTGTTCGCCTACGCCTTCTCTGGGTTTTCGGTTCTGGGGCTCCCTGTGTTAGTGTGTTTTCATGTGTGACATGTGTAGGTTCGCAGGCAGTGGCTACAGGGGGTGGGGTCGTGTTGTTTCTGGGGGCTGGTGTTGGTACCGGTGTGGGTGCAGTGTCGTGTGTTGGCTGAGACAATTGTGTTGCTGTCGCAGCGGTTGTGATAGGTGTGTGTGCTGGGCGCAGAGGTTCCGCGGCCTGCACTGCTCCTCCAGGGCGTGTAGCCATGGCGAACGACACTCCGTTCCTGACAGGGTTTGGTGCGGGCCTTGGTCGTGTTATGACGTTGGGTGGCTTCGACTGTTGGTTTTTGAGCCTCTGCGCCTCTCTGTATACGTTGCAGCCCCTGTAGTTGGCCGCATGGGCTTGGCCACAGTTGGCGCAACGGCGTATGTTTTCATGTATTAGTGTACATGCGTTGGAAGCGTGATTGCCAGCGCATCCGCGGCAACGGGGTGCCAGGCCGCAGCGGAGGCCCGAATGACCGAACCGCTGGCAGGTGTTACATTGTTGGGGGACTTGTGGCGGTTCGTAGATTTCTACCCTTACGTCCATCCGCAGAAGGCTTTTTATCTGGAGAAGGCCGCGGGAGGCGGCCGTATCGGCCATCTCAACCAGGTAGTGTGGTAGACGGTGGTGGGAGCGGAAGCCTGTCATCCTGGAAGCACTTTTGCAGTCGAATCCAAGGAAGTTAAGCGCCGCTTGTACTGTGTTGTTTGGGGTGTTGGGGTCCACCCCCTTTACCACGTACTGCTGTGTCCGTTCTTCGGCGGTCCTGTACGTATAGTGCTCGATTTCCTTTTCTTTGAGGAAGATAAGGAGATCTTTATATTCACTGTTAGTTGATACGTACAGTGAGGCCCTATCCCCAGAGTACTTCGTGTGTAGCGTGCAAGGTGAGTGCCTTTCCGCGAATGTTGTGTTGAGGACGCTGAGGTCCCCGTAGTTCTGGATTACGACTGGGGGAAAACCAGTCTTCTGTTGTGTGGGCGTAGCTGCGGTTGGTGCTTGTGTGGTGTTGCTGACCGCAGGTCGGGTCGTGTTTGTTGTTGTAGCATTGGTGTTCCTAACATGAAGCGCGGGTTTTGGTGTAGGTAGCAGCGCCTTTCGGCTACCTTGCGAGTGTGGTTGCTCGCTTGTTTGCGTGGTGTTTCTTTGTTTGCGTCGTGGGCCCTCCACCTGCCAGGGCCCAGTGTAGTGTTGTTCTGTGTCCGCATCTGCGGCTGCCGGTTCCGCCGTTGGAGTCGGTTGCCGCAGTGGGACAGTGGTGCATGAGTCACCAGATGCAGGTGAATGTAATGTTATATGGAGTGTACTTGTCCGCGTGGGGGACTCACTTGTGCCGCAGAGGTCGGTTATCAATCGACGCTGGCTCAGCAGTTCCTGCGCTTGCGCAGCGATCTGCCGGTCCTTGTCGGCCAACACCTCCTCAACGGTGGCAAGCGGGACGCTGACGTCGACGGGAACAGCCGACTCTCGCGCCTCTTTAGCTGCAGCCTTGCTGCGGGTTAGGGCGGGGGAAACACCGGCGGAATCTGCCATCGTGTGTTTGCAGGAGCTTTATTTGGTATGGGTGGGCACGACAATTATGCTTTTTCTGAAAAGAAAAGGCTAATAGTAGGTCCTACAGAAGAGGGGGGAATACCCTACGGCCTACCGTGCGCCGTTGGTGCAG
This sequence comes from Schistocerca piceifrons, assembly GCF_021461385.2. Classification (NCBI taxonomy): domain Eukaryota; kingdom Metazoa; phylum Arthropoda; class Insecta; order Orthoptera; family Acrididae; genus Schistocerca; species Schistocerca piceifrons. Next base: position 567,317,630 of record NC_060138.1, read on the forward strand.
TGGCGCGGCACCTAAAGGAGGTGCGGAGGAAGAGAAGTGGCCTACAGTACGCGGGGTGGTCCGACGTGAACGGGCCCCTGGCACTGATCAACCCTAACACAGAACGAGAGAGTCTCGCTAGGTTTGTAACCGAAGTTACGGGTTACTGTGAGTCAGTGACTCTTGACGACAATAGAGCTTCTCCGCGAGCTACGCGGCTTCTCGACGAAAGGGAGCAAGCTCAACCTTCCGCCGATCAACCGAGCGCTGCTGGCGCCTCGAAAGGAACTCTCTGTAGAGCAGAGCGGTCAGCGAAGCCTAAACCCCAATAGCTACCGTTGCACCGGCCATCACCGGCTGAGAGCTCCTTCCGCTACGACGGCAGGAGCGCGTCGACGCCCGACTCGTCACTCGGCAGGACGCAGCAGGTCCAGCCATACCTCTGAGGACGTCCAACGTAGTATTGGACGAAACGTTAGGAATAGAAGAATTCCATGGACCACGGCCATATAACCCGGAAGAATTATCAACAACAGTACCATCCGGTCGTGAAAGCCTTCATTGTACCAACCCATTTCTCAAACGAAGCTTTTAAGTTGTGTCTGATCTGTCCTTTCGATGTGGTTATTCAAATAATTGCGTTTTAACTGAGTACCTGTCCGAACATAGCAACGAAATGTTCATCTACACCAACGCTTCGAAGAAGAAAGATGGACGTGGTTGCGTTTACTGGGATAGCATCTGTCAAATTGGAATGAAATTCAAGCGAACTAAGAAACTCAAGAATATGACAGCCGAGAGTTTGGTTACTGTTTGAGCACTTCAGCACGCCAAGAAGCACTTGGTCTATGAGTCCGCTATCCTTTCTGATTTCAGACGACCACTGGAATTATTAAGGCATCTGCTCAGCAGATGACCTTTAGCATGTGCTGGGTAAGGACAAAGTGCAGCGTACCTGGCAATGAAACACTAAACAAGCTAGCCCAAGGAGCCGTCTATGAAAGAGTTAGGGGATATACGGAATTACAAGCCACACTTGTTTTAAATGTTATCAAAGAAGTAACCATTACAGGAAGAATCTACGTCATAATGATCTGACCTCATCCCCAACTGTGCAACTTGGTGAATAAGAGGATGTCAGTCACATCTCCTCTGGCTATAGAGGTAGACAAAACGCTACAAGTCACCTTCTACAACTTCCGGTCACCACCGGTTGCAGTTTGTCGACATGTGTCACCGTACTGCTCTGCTTGAAGGACAATGAGAATGTGTTGTCTTTTTTGTTGGGAAAGCAGATCAACTCGTGCAAGTACACCATGGGCTGACGAAGCTAAGTTCGTAATGTTTCCTGACGCTCTGGACCTAGCGTTGCAGCGTACTCCCATGAACCTGTTGGTCAAAAAATTGTCATCCATGAGGAAACACTGTTAAATTCCTACTTGAAATACACTGAATATTAAAAGCAATGGCTGCAACAACTAAGTTATGGTGGTGGTCTCTTTTGTATAGTTATGGTGGGCACGCCATCTACTGAATGCAAACCAGTAATCCAGTACTCTTAATTTATTTATAAAAGTGCAAAAATAAGCGTCTTCACAAGTAACAAATTTGCTTGGAAAGGATAATTCTGTTGACTTTCAAACGCAAGTAACGACACAGCATTAACCCGAAGTATACTGAGGTGACAAAAGTCATGGGAGAGCCATATGGACAAATGTAGATGACGGTTGCAGTGCGTACTCAAGGTATAAAATGGCGGCGCATTGGTGGAGCTGTCGTTTGTTCTCAGACGATTCATGTGAAAACGTCTTCCACGTGATTATGGCAGCACGACGGGAGTTAACAGATTCTGAACGCGTAATCGTAGTTGGATCTGGATGCATGGGTCATTCCATTCACGAAATCATTAGTGAGTTCAAGAGACCCACAGTCCCAATAGCGTGTCAAAAGTACCAAATTCCAGGCATTACCCCTCATTACGGACAATGTTGTGCCCGACGTCCTTCACTTAACGACCAAGATTAGCGGCGACTGCGTAGAATTGTCAGTACCCACAGACCACTAACACTAAGTGAAATAATCGCATAAATCATTGTGGAACATATGGAGAACGTATTCGTTAGGACAGCGAGGCGAAATTTGGCAGCAGACAGCCGACTCGAATGCCTTTGCGACGTCACCTGCTGCGCTTCTCCGGGGCTCGTAACTATTTCATTTGGACCCTAGACGGCCGTAAAACGGTCTCCTTGTCAGATTAGTTCAGATCTGAGTTGGTGAGAGCTGAAGATGGGATTCGAGTGTTGCACAGATCCCACGAAGCCATGGACCCAAATTGTCAACAAGGCACTGTTGAAGCTGGTAGTGACTTCATAATTATGGGCACTGTGTTTACACGGAATTGAATCCATCATTAACAGGAAATGGTTATGTTTCGTTAGTCTGAGATCATTTGCAGCCATTAATGAACTTCACGTTCCCAAACAACGATGGATGACTATGCGTCATGTCACAGGGCCACGACTGTTTGCGAATGGTTTGAAGAACATTCTGGACAGTTCGAGCATATGATTCGGCCACCTAGATCACACGACATAAAACCAATTCAACGTTTATGGGACATAATCGAAAGGTCAGTTCGGACACAAAATCCTGCACCGGCAACACTTTTCCAATTACGCATGCCTGCAGAGGCGGCATGGCGCCCGACCGGGACTCGAACCCGGGAACTCCTGTTTACATGGCAGACGCTCTCTCCACCTGAGCCACTGAGGGCACAGAGGATAGTGCGACTGCTGGGATTTATCCCTTGCACGCTCCCCGCGAGATCCACATTCCCAACTTAATGTCCACATACTGCATTCGTAGTGCCCCTGCCAATTACACTCATTACTCGTGGCAGACAATCTTACCGAGACCCATAGGAGTTCGGGTAATGTGTGTGCATCCGGACAGAAGAAGGTCAATCGCCGGTTAGCCTGAACTATATGAAGATGGTATCTGTTCTTTCGAATATGTCCTAAAGAACAGATACCATCTTCATACATCTGCGCCAGTGGTTTCTGGAGACGCACTGCGGTAGTAGCCTATCGATATACACTACTTACAAACGAAGCGAGGGCGCGACTTGAGCGTCATTTGTTGTCTGCAGCCATAGTCATCGAGCCAGCTGTGATGAGAGCAGGGTGCAGTACTACGTTTCGAGCCAGCAGCGAGGCATAAGATCGTCGGTTTTCAGGTTAAGCAATGTGGGAGTTAAATTAACAGTAATATGTATCCGCAGAGACCACAGAACTTAGGTGAGTACTTAGTGATAATCTGGACTTTTATTTTTGTGTTGTTTGAGTCGAGTAATCACTCAGTCTGATACCTAAAGTTGAGAGAATAGGCGTCGTTGAGTCATTTGAGTGATAATAGTATTAGTTTCGTTAACAATAACCACAATCCTCTTTCCTGCACAGAGTTCATATAACTGAAGGTTCCGTGTTACGTACAGTCGTGTTTAAAGGATCCGAACGACCTCAATTGCATTACGCCAAATTCGCATGCAAACCACATAACGCAGCTGCCTAGCAGGTCCTCTAATCGCTCCTCGGTACAATGGTTTGACTATTGAAAATGGTTCCAACAAGTCACCACTAGAAAACATTGCTCTGCATCGCAATAACTCAAGATGTAATGTTATACCACGATACTACAAACATCAGGGAACACCTTATCACAGATAAGACTGTCCTTACGGTTTGTAAGCTCACATTTATTACAATAAATGACATACCTGAAATGTTAGCACTCTCGTTACTACGTCAGATAGGTAATGCACGTAGTAAGTTCGTCGTATTCATGATTTATTCTTCAAAGTAACATACCGTGTTTATTATTTAACACAAAATGACATTAAAAATTTAAGTTATTGACGAGGAGTTAGTTCAGAATGTGTACGAACTTCAACAGTGGCAGTGAATGTACTCGAACTCGCGACATCTTATACAGGGTGCGCGATGCTTACCATTACGCTAGTAACTGACAAGGAGGTATAGCACCTCCAGAACTCAATAAACTATTCCTCCAGAATGTCCGCATTCCACAGTGCTCTGAGATAATGCAGATGACCGGATCTAGACTTTTGAGAGACAGACAGTTACAGCTTTTCTTTTGCCCTACACGACGTTTTAAACAAGCAGATAGCGCAATAGAGTAGCTCAAGTGGAAAGGAACACCACCTATTTACATTTCTGCATCCTACACTGTTGGAAGTTCTGTGTACGTGGCAGTTACGAGGTTTTATTTCGGTGATTACAAAACAGAGTCGAATGTATGCATTGGGTAACTGAGGCAGCTAGTTCATGGCGATTCGGTCAACCAAGTAAATGAATGTACTGAACATGTTGCAAACCACTACAGGGAGCCGGTGTATCAGAATTCTGTTCCAGTGTGGTGCAACGGCATTTTGAGCAGGGGATTCGGTGGACTGTTGGATTGATAATAGTTTGATATACTTATGGTCTGGGTTCGCTTGCAACTTCTGCCGATGATTTTTGATAGGGAGAGACAGATTCTTTTCTCTTCTGGCTACGCCAAGTGAAGAAGGTATAATGGCATTGTGGTCTGAAATTCACATTAATCATGATTTCCTTCTCTACCAAGGAGACGTTAGGTTCGACTACAATAAACTCAGGTGTGACGACATGTAGTAACGTTTATTATACCAGTTATTTATTTCAAGTGACGAAACGAACGGTATGTAGGGCCACACGACGCTTATTCCATCTTCTGTTTGAGCTTCTGTATGTCGATAAAATTGGTTCTGGACTGGGAATGCAACTCAGACCGCCCTTAAGGCGGAATTTGATCCCTTCGTGACAATACACCTCGACTACAATTTGTTGTATAATAGCGATAGGTGTCTTGTTGGAGTCAGGGAAGAAAAAAGTAATGTTTCGTCTCGTCATTTCAGTCAAAACATCTAGTTAGTGCCGAGAAAATCAGATATGCACAGTTCATTGTGCTTCGATAACAATCTGATTAGGTTCTGGTTTCGAATCCCTGTCCAACACAAAGTTTTACCTCACGGCATTGCAAGTAATTTACTTGTGAAGAAGCAATATTTTACATCTCTCGTAGTTCGTTAAGAGGGACAATAGTTGCTTGGTAGGAATTTCTGTCCGTTAAAAATGTTTACGTTATGTAATTTAAAGTTGATATTTTCCAACTGAAACTGTCTAAAATCGAGCTATATCACTCTCTGTGTGTATAGTCAGGAATGACTGTTGGTTTCCGACAGTCACGAAATCTTTGCTTAGTCTACATGACCTGGGTTTGAAGCTGTATGCAGAACGAGACGGTTCGTCGTGTCATTTGAAGTTCGTACATATTCTGAACTAACTCCTCGTCAATAACTTAAATTTTTAATGTCATTTTGTGTTAAATAATAAACACGGTATGTTACTTTGAAGAGTAAATCATGAATACGACGAACTTACTACGTGCATTACCTATCTGACGTAGTAACGAGAGTGCTAACATTTCACGTATGTCATTTATTGTAATAAATGTGAGCTTACAAACCGTAAGGACAGTCTTATCTGTGATAAGGTGTTCCCTGATGTTTGTAGTATCGTGGTATAACATTACATCTTGAGTTATTGCGATGCAGAGCAATGTTTTCTAGTGGTGACTTGTTGGAACCATTTTCAATAGTCAAACCATTGTACCGAGGAGCGATTAGAGGACCTGCTAGGCAGCTGCGTTATGTGGTTTGCATGCGAATTTGGCGTAATGCAATTGAGGTCGTTCGGATCTTTTAAACACGATTGTACGTAACACGGAACCTTCAGTTATATGAACTCTGTGCAGGAAAGAGGATTGTGGTTATTGTTAACGAAACTAATACTATTATCACTCAAATGACTCAACGACGCCTATTCTCTCAACTTTAGGTATCAGACTGAGTGATTACTCGACTCAAACAACACAAAAATAAAAGTCCAGATTATCACTAAGTACTCACCTAAGTTCTGTGGTCTCTGCGGATACATATTACTGTTAATTTAACTCCCACATTGCTTAACCTGAAAACCGACGATCTTATGCCTCGCTGCTGGCTCGAAACGTAGTACTGCACCCTGCTCTCATCACAGCTGGCTCGATGACTATGGCTGCAGACAACAAATGACGCTCAAGTCGCGCCCTCGCTTCGTTTGTAAGTAGTGTATATCGATAGGCTACTACCGCAGTGTGTCTCCAAAAACCACTGACGCAGATGTATGAAGATAGTATCTGTTCTTTAGGACATATTCGAAAGAACAGATACCATCTTCATATAGTTCAGGCTAACCGGCGATTGACCTTCTTCTGTCCGGATGCACACACATTACCCGAACTCTTATGGGTCTCGGTAAGATTGTCTGCCACGAGTAATGAGTGTAATTGGCAGGGGCACTACGAATGCAGTATGTGGACATTAAGTTGGGAATGTGGATCTCGCGGGGAGCGTGCAAGGGATAAATCCCAGCAGTCGCACTATCCTCTGTGTCCTCAGTGGTTCAGATGGAGAGAGCGTCTGCCATGTAAACAGGAGTTCCCGGGTTCGAGTCCCGGTCGGGGCACACATTTTCAACTGTCCCCGTTGATGTGTATCAACGCCTGTCTGCAGCTTATGGTCTTGATTTAATTATCATTTCATTGACGCGGATAATCAAAGTACGTTGAACTGTCGATTGCGGGATAAAAGACATCTACCTGGAACCGAGGCGACATACTGCTCACCGAAGAATTCGTGCGGCTGCTGTCTAGAAATTAAGCAGCACCTAATCCGGAATCAGAGCGCCACTCTGCAAGGCTCGCCATCTGAGTTCGGAATACTGCACCCTTTCCACACCCACAGTCATATGTGAGGCAGTCACAAGACACAGCTTCCAATATAAGAATTGAGAATAATGTGTAACTCCGACCACTGAAGTCAGCACAGAAGAATCGACAGACCGTGCTCCAGCACAAATTCATCTCGTACAGCTTCCAATGCACGCGTACAGTTCCCCCCTCCACAAGAATGCAAGTCAAAAATCAACCATGCAACTTTAAGTTCCCTCTGCTTTCATGAGAGAAGAAACTTTTCTAACGTCCCTTCGGTCGGCAGAACGCCGCTGTAGGTCCGGTTTTATTGCCCACAGGGTATTTTCGGATTGTTCACTCACCATCTCTGAAGATAAAGTGTCCTCTAGCAAGTATACAAACTGAAGGCATAGTAAAAACACCCCCTGCCGTTTTCAGACATGCGTGCGCGCCACGATGCCCCAGCAAGTGGTCAAGACAGACATTGCCTGCTCCCACGTTCCACACGCTAAGTCCTGAAAGTTCCCAAACGAAAACCATTGTAAATTCCTTTCTTTCTACAAACAGTTTTTGAGGACACTAGCCTGCTGCCCTCTGTATCACATACACTGATAATATGCTGAACTGAAGACGACAGTAATGAGATGAAATCCGTTGAGGCGTTGAGAACCATAAGGGCTGAAACACACCGTCATCAATTTTGAGATTGTAGCGTGTATGCATGCTCCTGATATCGTTGATCTTATGGTGAACAGTCTTTATCTACAGTGAACAGCCAAAGAAATTGTATACCTGCCTAATATCGTGTAGGGCCCCGCGAGCACGCAGAAGTGCCACAAAACGGCATGGACTAGACTAATGTCTGAAGTAATGCTGGACGGAATTGACACCATGAATCCCGCGAGGCTGTCCATAAATCCGTAAGAGTATGAGGCCGTGGAGATCTCTTCTGAACAGCACGTTGTAAGGCATCCCAGATATGCTCAATAATGTTCACGTCTGGAGAGTTTGGTGGCGAGAGGAAGTATTTAAACTCAGAAGAGTGTTACTGGAGCCACTCTGTAGCAATTCTGGACGTGTTGTCCCGCTAAATTGCCCAAATCTGGTGGAAGGCACACTGGAGATGAATGGATGCAGGTGATTAGACAGGAAGCTTACGTACGTGGAACATATAAAAGTAGTATCTAGGCGTATCAGCCGTCCCATATCAGTCCAACTGCACACGCCCCTCGCTATTACAGAGCCTCGACCAGCTTGAACAGTACCCTAATGACATGCAGAGTCCATGGTTCATGAGATTGTCTCCATACCCATCCACTCGATACAGTTTGAAACGAACTTGTACGCCCAGGCAACATGTGTCCAGTCAACAGTCCAATGTCAGTGTTGACGGGCACAGGCGACGTGTAAAGCTTTATGTCGTGAAGTCATCAAGCGTACACGAGTAGGCCTTCGGCTCCGAAAGCCCATATCGATGATGTTTCGTTGAATGGTCCTCACGTTGACACTTGTTGATGGTCCAGCAGTGAAATCTGTAACAATTTTCAGAAAGCTTGCACTTCTGTCACGTTGAACGATTCTCTTCAGTCGTCTCTCGTTCCGTTCTTGCAGGATCTTTTTCCGGCCGCACCGATACTGGAGATTTGATGTTTTACCTGATTCCTAATACTCACGGTACACTCGTGAAGTGGTCGTAAGGGAAAATCTCCACTTCATCGCTACCTCGGCGATGCTGTGTCCCATTACTCGTGCGTTCATACTCATGTAAATCTTGCTAACCTGCCGTTGTAGCAGCAGTAACCGATCTAACAACTGAGCCAGACACTTGTCTTATATCGGCGTTGCCGTTCACAGTGCCGTATTCAGCCTGTTCACACATCTCTGTATTTGAATACGCAAGCCTATACCAGTTTCTTTGGCGATTCAGTGTGTATCTGTCGGCCCACACTGTATATAAGAGCAGTCAAAAAAATCAGTCTCATTGGTTTCTCGGATACTCATTTCCATATGTGTGCAAACCACAAAAAATAATTTTGTTGCTCAACCAATGTGTTGGTTTGACAACGTAATTTGGTGCCCACATAATGCACATAGTAGTAGCACTTCGTAATCTGACGTATGTCGACAGTTTTATCTGAATATCAAGCCATAGAATATGCTTAATGAAAATGATGATAGGGAGGGGAATGAAGCGTTGGAATAGGTCATAATTGTATGTATGGTACATTTATTATGTCTTGTTTATGTTCTGATTCTAGTTTCACATTAATTAAAACTTTACCACTCGCAGAACATCTACATCTACATCTACATCCATACTCCGCAAGCCACATGACGGTGTGGGCGGAGGGACCTTGAGTACCTCTATCGGTTCTCCCTTCTATTCCAGTCTCGTATTGTTCATGGAAAGAAGGATTGTCGGTATGCTTCTGTGTGGGCTCTAATCTCTCTGATTTTATCCTCATGGTCTCTTCGTGAGATATACGTAGGAGGGAGCAATATACTGCTTGACTCTTCGGTGAAGGTATGTTCACGAAACTTTAACAAAAGCCCGTACCGAGTTACTGAGCGTCTCCCCTGCAGAGTCCTCCACTGGAGTTTATCTATCATCTCCGTAACGCTCTCGCGATTACTAAATGATCCTGTAACGAAGCGCTCTGCTCTCCGTTGGATCTTCTCTATCTATTCTATCAACCCTATCTGGTACGGATCCCACACTGCTGAGCAGTATTCAAGCAGTGGGCGAACAAGCGTACTGTAACCTTCTTCCTTTGTTTTCGGATTGTATTTCCTTAGGATTCTTCCGATGAATCTCAGTCTGGCATCTGCTGTACCGACGATCAACTTTATATGATCATTCCATTTTAAATCACTCCTATTGCGTACTCCCAGATAATTTATGGAATTAACTGCTTCCAGTTGTTGACCTGCTATTTTGTAGCTAAATGATAAGGGATCTATCTTTCTATGTATTCGCAGCACATTACACTTGTCTACATTGAGATTCAATTGCCATTTTCTGCAACATGCGTCAATTCGCTGCAGATCCTCCTGCATTTCAGTACAATTTTCCATTGTTACAACCTCTCGATACACCACAGCATCGTCTGCAAAAAGCCTCAGTGAACTTCTGATGTCATCCACAAGGTCATTTATGTATATTGTGAATAGCAACGGTCCTATGACACTCCCCTGCGGCACACCTGAAATCACTCTTACTTCGGAAGACTTCTCTCCATTGAGAATGACGTGCTGCGTTCTGTTATCTAGGAACTCCTCAATCCAGTCACACAATTGTTCTGATAGTCCATATGCTCTTACTTTGTTCATTAAACGACTATGGGGAACTGTATCGAACGCCTTGCGGAAGTCAAGAAACACGGCATCTAACTGGGAACCCGTGTCTATGGCCCTCTGAGTCTCGTGGACGAATAGCGCGAGCTGGGTTTCACACGACCGTCTTTTTCGAAACCCATGCTGATTCCTACAGAGTAGATTTCTAGTCTCCAGAAAAGTCATTATACTCGAACATAATACGTGTTCCAAAATTCTACAACTGATCGACGTTAGAGATATAGGTCTATAGTTCTGCACATCTGTTCGACTTCCCTTCTTGAAAACGGGGATGACCTGTGCCCTTTTCCAAATCCTTTGGAACGCTACGCTCTTCTAGAGACCTACGGTACACCGCTGCAAGAAGGGGGGCAAGTTCCTTCGCGTACTCTGTGTAAAATCGAACTGGTATCCCATCAGGTCCTGCGGCCTTTCTTCTTTTGAGCGATTTTCATTGTTTCTCTATCCCTCAGTCGTCTATTTCGATATCTACCATTTTGTCATCTGTGCGGCAATCTAGAGAAGGAACTACAGTGCAGTCTTCCTTTGTGAAACAGCTTTGGAAAAAGACATTTAGTATTTCGGCCTTTAGTCTGTCATCCTCTGTTTCAGTACCATCGTGGTCACAGAGTGTGTGGACATTTCGTTTTGATCCACCTACCGCTTTGACATAAGACCAAAATTTCTGAGGATTTTCTGCCAAGTCGGTACATAGAACTTTGCTTTCGAATTCATTGAACACCTCTCGCATAGCCCTCCTCACACTTTATTTCGCTTCGCGTAATTTTTGTTTGTCTGCAAGGCTTTGGCTATGTTTATGTTTGCTGTGAAGTTCCCTTTGCTTCCACAGCAGTTTTCTAACTCGGTTGTTGTACCACGGTGGCTCTTTTCCATCTCTTACGCTCTTGCTTGGCACCTACTCATCTAACGCATATTGTACGATGGTTTTGAACTTTGCCCACTGATCCTCAACACTAACTGTACTTGAGACAAAACTTTTGTGTTGAGCCGTCAGGTACTCTGTAATCTGATTTTTGTCACTTTTGCTAAACAGAAAAATCTTCCTATCTTTTTAATAGTTCTATTTACGGCTGAAACCATCGATGCAGTAACCGCTTTATGATCGCTGGTTCCCTGTTCTGCGTTAACTGTTTCAAATAGTTCGGGTCTGTTTGTCACCAGAAGGTCTAATATGTTATCGCCACAAGTCGCTTCTCTGTTTAACTGCTCAAGGTAGTTTTCAGACAAAGCACTTAAAAAAATTTCACTGGATTCTTTGTGCCTGCCACCCGTTATGAACGTTTGAGTATCCCAGTCTATATCCGGCAAATTAAAATCTCCACCCAGAACTATAACATGGTGGTGAAATCTACTCGAAATATTTTCCAAATTATCCTTCAGGTGCTCAGCCACAACAGCTGCTGAGCCAGGGGGCCTATAGAGACATCCAATTACCATGTCTGAGCCTGCTTTAACCGTGACCTTCACCCAAATTATTTCACATTTCGGATCTCCGTCAATTTCCTTCGATACTATTGCACTTCTTATCGCTATAAACACGCCTCCTCCTTCACTGTCCAGCCTGTCTCTGCGGTATACATTCCAATCTGAGTTTAGGATTTCATTACTGTTTACGTCTGGTTTCAGCCAACTTCCTGTCCCTAGTACTATATGGGCGTTGTGACCGTTTATTAATGAGAGCAGTTCTGGGACCTTTCTATAGACGGTCCTGCAGTTTACTATTAGCACATTAATATTGTTATTCCCTGTTGCATTTTGCCTACTCCTACCTTGCCGCGTCTCAGGAGGCGTCTTATCGGGCCTAGAGAGGGAATTCTCTAACCTAAAAAACCCACATGTGCATTCCACACGTACTCCGCTACCCTTGTAGCCGCTTCTGGCGTGTAGTGCACGCCTGACCTATTCAGGGGGACCCTACATTTCTCCATCCGATAGTGGAGATCGAGAAATTTGCACCCCAGATCTCCGCAGAATCGTCTGAGCCTCTGGTTTAAGCCTTCTACTCGGCTCCAAACCAGAGGACCGCAATCGGTTCTGGGAACGATACTACAAATAGTTAGCTCAGATTCCACCTCGCGAGCGAGGCTTTCCGCCTTCACCAATTCCGCCAACCGCCTGTACGAACTGAGGATGACCTCTGAACCCAGACGGCAGGAGTCATTGGTGCCGACATGAGCAACAATTTGCAGTCGGGTGCACCCAGTGCTCTCTACCGCCGCCGGCAGGGTCTCCTCCACATCTCGGATGAGACCCCCCGGCAAGCAGACAGAGTGAACACTGGCCTTCTTCCCCGACCTTTTCGCTATTTCCCTAAGGGGCTCCATCACCCGCCTAACGTTGGAGCTCCCAATCACTAATAAACCCCTCCCCCCGTGTGCCTGCTCGGACCTTGCTGAAGGAGCAGCCACATGTCCACTCACAGGCAGAGCGGGCGATGCCACACGGCCAGCCTCCACATTGACCCTCCGCCACGTGCGACGCGAACACCGCTGAACCCGCCACTCCCCTTGGGGAGAGGGTGGCCCAACCGCGCCCGGTACCCGCGAAGATGTCTCGACAGCAGGGACAGTGGGTGAAGCATGTAACACCTGGAGTGTACCATGCGACGCATCAGACTCCCCACTGCCGCTAAACTCGGAGGCAGCAGCCTGAAGACGACTGACCGCGGCCGTCAACACGCTCAGCTGTTCGCGAACAGTGGCCAACTCCTCCTGCGTCCGTACACAGCAGTCATACATCCTACCCATCCTAAGAAATCAATTTACTGTAGAGAGTTGATCAACTTTTAACTAGACTGCTAATTCACTAAAGGCGGCTGATTTTTGACTAACTGGTTGCTAGACACTTCTTGTAGAAAACAATGAAAATAGCACTACCTGTCTCTGGACTGTATTGAAAACAAACACTAGCACTACTGGCACAATGGTTGACTAAAGGGACTCTCTCTGACTGTATTCAAAACAAACACGAAATCTATGGAACACTATTACTAGCACGCGACAATTAAAGCTTCCTAAAAGCAAAAACACACGGAAGAAGAAGTGACAAGTAAGAAAACTACAGTTAATACTTAAATTAAGGTAGCTCGCTGCACAGCAGACGTGAAGCAGACGGCAGCCACGACGACACTGACACAACTGCCACAACCTATATACAGGGTTTTTCATTAAATGCGTTTGCCTCTGTAAGTTACGAAGTAATAGGTGACGGAAATATGTATTGCGGTAGGTCACCATAAGAAACGTTACACTGCCTGCGGAGCTATGAACGTAGTTTACTGTGTTATTAGACAAAGATTTACAACAAAAAGATACATTTTTTAAATGGAACAATAGTTGTTTCTATCATGCACTGGAATCAGTAACACCAGTTGTGTATATATAGCAATTTACGTTTCATTCCTATCACTTTTAGTTTGGGAGCTACAGTCCTTCAAAGTTTCAGGGGCAGATACCACACACGCTGCGCACAACGCAATGCGCCTTCTAAATGTGGCGCGACCGAGTTGTAACGTCGCCGGTGTCACGGAGCGAGAAGCTTCCTCGATGCGCTGTTAGACTGCCGACTGTCGCCGCAGACGGCCGTATACCCGACAGTTCGAGCCACACAAACAAGCGGGGCTCAATATACCATAGTTACTGACATTGGATGAAGATGGCATTCACGAACAACGAGTACCTTGACATGTTGCTGATGCTCGGCGAGTGCCGAAACGATGTCACTGAAGCAGCCATGACGTACACCGTGAGATATCCTAGGTGAAAAGCTCCGGCAGTCATTACATTCTTACTTGCCGAACAACGACGAAACAGGCAGCTTGGTAATGCGCCGCAGGAACAGACGAAGAACTGCAAGAAGTGAGGAGACGGAGAAGTTTGTTTTAGTTGCAGTACACCACGATCCTCATGTCAGCTTACGAGCCATTGCTGCAGTCGCTGGTGTCAGTCTCATGCCTGTGTGGCGTATAGTACACGGCCACAGGTTTCACCCGTACCGCCTGTCACTGACCCAGGAGCTGCATGGGAACGACTTCCGTGCCATGTGCATGGAGTCATTACAAGGTGTTATGTTCTCTGATGAGTCCACGTTCACAAATTATGGTGCAGTGAATCGCCATAACGTGCACTACTAGATCGCAGACAATCCTCGGTGGGTACGACCTGTCGACCGTCAACGTAGGTGGTCTATTAATGTAGGGTGTGGAATCCTTGGGGATGAAATCATCGGTTCACGCTTCTTCCCATGTACACTGACAGGTGAGTTGTATCACGCGTTTATAGTAGACAGTTTGGGTGGTCTACTTGAGCATGTGTTTCTACACACGAGAGTCCATATGTGGATGCAGCACGATGGTCACTCAGCCCATTCTGCGCGTGCTGTTGTGGAAGAACTAAACAACAGGTTTCCAGGAAGGTGGATTGGGCGCCATGGTCCTCATTCATGGCCCGCAAGGTCGCCCGCTTTAACACCATTAGATTTGTTTCTGTAGGGATATCTAAAGGATCGTGTTTATGTCACTGAGCCCACATCCCCAGATGATCTAAAACGGCGCATTGCGGACGCATGTTGCTCCGTGATACCGGCAATGCTACATCTCGTCCGCAGATCCTTTAGAAGGCGCATTGCATTGTGCATTCAGGAACATGGACTTACATTTGAACATCTCATTTAAATCAATTTCCCACCGCCAGGACATCCATCGCCCACCACACAGCCACGTATTATGTACTGCGTGTGGAATCTGCCCCTGAAACTTTGAAGGGTTTTAGCTCCCAAACTAAAAGTTATAGGAATGTAATTTAAATTGATGTATACGCAGCTGGTTTTACTGATTCCAGTGCATGATAAAAACAACTATTGTTCCATTTAAAAAATTATATCTTTTTGCTGTAACTCTTTGGATAATAACACAATAAACTATGTTCGTAGCTCCACAGACAGTGTAACGTTTCTTATGGTGACCTACCGCAATACATATTTCCGTCACCTATTACTTCGTAACTTACAGAGGCAAACGCATTTGGTAAACCACCCTGTATGTATGAACATTTTGCGAATTAATATTAATAATAAATATAATCCTAAGTGGATGTAATAGAGTAACAGGTTGTCAACCAACTTACAGACATGGACATGTACCACGTTGTATGATTTACATTCTTTTTGATCAAAAATATCCGCCCAAACCTAAGTAATACAGAATTACCCCATAGCAGAAATGAGAGGCAGATCCATTAGTATGAAACGAGGTGGTGAGTGTTGTGTTGTCAATAGAGGAGCGGTAACAGCAGAATGGGTCGGTAAGGAGAGCTCAGAGAATTTGGATGTGGTCTGTTCATTGGATATCACCTGAATAACAAATCCATTATGGACATTTCAACCCCTTTAATGTCCTCCATTGGTAATATGACTGTGACATGGATATGCAAAGGAACAACTACATCCAAACCAAGTCCAGACAAACCTCTTGTACTGAGAGACTGAGGCCGTTGGGGATTATGGAGCATCAGTTTAAAAAAATGATATCACTGGAAGGAATCGCTCGTGATTTAGGACGATGACTGTGTGCAGGGAGTTAAAAAGAATGTAGTACAATGGTCGAGATGCTTTTCATAAGCCACGAATGTCTGTCGTTATCGTTAAAGGACGCTTGAGGTGGGGTAAGGTGCAACACCACTGGACGGTGGATGCCTGGAAACCAGTTATTTGGAGTGGTGACTCATGTCGTACCCTGTGGCAATCCGATGATAGAGTTTTGTTTGATGAATGTCTGTAGAACATTACTTTCCATCAAGTATGGTGTCAAGAGGTAAGTACGGAGGAGGTGATATTAAGATCTGGATGTGCTTTCGTGATTAGGGTATGGTCACTTTATCGCACTTAAGATAACGCTAAATTCAGAAAGAGATGAACCAATTTACTGCATTGTGTACTGCTTACAGTAGAGGAACAATCTGGGTATGTAGAAGTCCCACATATTTCCTAGGGCGTTAAGAATAGGTGATTTAGACCGCCAATCGATCTGCAACAGGGGTGCGGGTATACGTCAAACTAAAAACTTATACTTGCAGGCCGGTAAACATTGCTGTTTTGATCTTGAAAGATGGCAGTGCCCACAGTATACGAATCATGAAAATGTAGAAGAAAGGGCCACACTTGGTCACCGAAAACCTCTAAAGAAACACCTTAGTTCACGTTCACGGTAGCCTGAATGGCTAGGGCCAAGTCATGATAGGAAAAACACCATAAACCATCGCAGAAATTTTTTCGACCTGCCCTGCTGTCTCCGCACACTGCAGTTTCAACACCTAACTGGGTTGTCGGTGCACGCAAGAGGCATAATTGTGACTCGCCAAACCACATCATACAACTCAAGTCAGCTAGCGTACAGTTTTTGCGATGTTTGGCCCATTGAAGACGAATAAGTGTTCTTTTGTATTAAAACTTTAGGTTTTGCTTATATCCAGTTTTTAAATCGGGTTTGTTAAAAATGACCTTGATAATCCGGCAGATATGATAATGGTATCTGCAGATCTCCGAGTATGCCGGATTATCAAGGTCTTACTGTATTTTGGGCACCTTTTCCTTGTTATGTAAGAGTGCGATTTCTCTCTAAATATATATATGATAAAGGCAACTGTGTACGTGTAGAAGTGTTGAGGTTTTGTTGATGAATGCAGTGGTAGCCTGAAATTCAGGCTAATCTCGTGTAGCACCGAGGACGCCTGCAGGATTTACGTCTCTATTCGACGGATGTACCACTGACAGGGGCTCCTGGAGGTTTAGATTTTAAGTCAGGACATTAGTGAATGCCTCTAGTCTGCTTAACATGACCTTACGCCACCATCCCGTCTTTTATCAACTAAAAGTTTTCTTCTACCATCACCATTTGAATGTGCTATCACTGGAACGATCGCAGCAACAGTAACGTGCGTTCAGGTGGTCCAGTACACAACAAACCTGGGAAGATAGAAGAAAGAGGTGGCTTTTTGCTGGGCGCTGCACACATGGGAATCGAGAGAAATGAGGAACCTGAAAATTCACCTTAGCGTTCCCACATAGGCCATTGCGTCGGGAGCAACAAGAAGAGTGACGGCTAGGAGGGAAAGATATTGGCTGGAAGCGGCCAACAACAAGATACGGTCTCTAAAACCAACTAATCTGTGAAACTCAAACAAATGTTGAAGTGCACCTCACTCGCCTCCGTGTGGGACACCACTCCCTGTAGACAGGCTGGAAAGTCTGCGTAGATAAAACACCGTCAGGGTTACTTTCTATGCTGAAATGGATTGCAGCCTTCGATTCTTGCCACATGTGAACTTTAAATGCCAATTTAAGTACTACGAATCGCAGTTTGTCATTAGGGCGAAGTCCTGGTGAAAACAGTTTTGCTTAAAACTTTGTTCTGATGAAACTGCCATTTGCAGTAGTTAAGTTTGAATCTGAAGTTGACCTCTGGCAAGAATCGTAACCGAAAACACAGACAAATATAAAGAGTGTCCCAGGCGGGTTTGTCGTTCTTTATTATGCATTAACGGTAAAAAAATCGCAATACTAAGAGCGAATTATGTGACATAACAAAGTTCGGAGGTGTGTTTCTACATCTGAAAGTTCATGTCTATTCAGGTTTCCCGTCAGTAGTAGCGCCACTGTGAGGATGCAAATCAGGTTTGCTTTAATACACGCTGTAACGGTCTTGAGCGTTAAGTTACCTTTGAAACTGGAAGTGGCGAATCGATGTTAGTTAAGAATTCCTTTAAGGCGACAAAGACGCTTTTATCAGCACCTTACTGAACTTGAATGATAGCGCCACGAGAAGCTGGATGCTCCTTATGCGATAATGCAGAAAGAATTGGCAGGAATCTAACCATTGTACGTGATTGATGGCGGCGGTAGTCACGAAATTGTACAGTCGCTAGAAGACCGGGTTCCCGACGGTCAAGTGGCACTACCGAGAGGGAAGAGCATCATATTCGGCGTATGGCTCTGGCGCAACGTACTGCTTCTACAGCAGCAATTAGCAAAGAACTGTTACATATCGGTTACTTCAACGACAACTCCGATCCAGACGCTCTGAAGCATGCATTTCACTGAGTCCAAATCAGCGTCATTTGCGATTTCAGTAGTGTCAAGCGAGAGCTCATTCGAGGACAGGCTGGAAGACTGTTGTGTGTTTTCTGATGAAAGCTGGTTCTGCCTCTGTGTCAGTGGTGGCCATGTGTTGGTTAGAAGGAGGCCAGTTGAGGGCCTGCAGCCAACCTGTGTGCCAGACACACTGGACCCACACCTGGAGTTATGATCTGAGGTGTGATTTTGTATGACAGTAGGCGCACTCTCGTGGTTATCCCAAGCAACCCTGACTGCAAATTTGTACTCAGTTTCGTGAATCAACCTGTTGTGCCATTCATGAACACCATTCCAGGCCGACTTTTTCAACAGGATAACGCTCGCCCATGTATCGCTGTCGTAACCCAACAAGCTCTACAGAGTGTCGACATATTGCCTTGTCCTGCTCGAACACCAGATCTATCACCAATCGAGCACATATGGGACATGGTTGGACGACGAGAACAGCCGCATCCACAAACAGCATTTACTGTCTCTGTGTTGATCGGCTAGGTGCAACAGGCGTGGAACTCCATACCACAAACTGAATCCGGCACTTGTACAAAGCAGTACATGCATATTTGCATTCTTGGAGTCAAAATTCTGCCGGTTACACCGGTTATTAATATACTAACATTTCACATTTGCAGTAGCTTACCTCGCCTTTATCTGTGATCTTGCTTTGTTAATGATTTACAATGTTACATAACAAGTGTATTTCCGAAGTATAATTACACTCCATTAATTATTTTTTGCTGCTGTGACTTTTTTTCCGTCAGCATATTAAAAGCGGTCACAGTGTTCTGAGAAGTTATGTCTTCAGTTATGTCATTCGTTTTCATTCAGAAGTGCAGGGTCAAATGACCCACTGATATTGGTTTTATAGCATCTGATAAAAAGTATCCAGCTGTTCGTGGGCGTTAATATGGGATGTGTCCACCCTTCGGCCTTATGACAGCGTCACTTTCAATGAGGATTCTGATGGCAGTGGAGGAATAGCAGCCATTCCTCCACAAAATTCAACCCAGGGAAGGTAAGGGTGCTATAAGCTGGGGTCTGAAGCGAAGTCAACGCTCTGACTCACCCCAAACGTGTTGTATTGGATACAGATCGGGAATCTCAGCTGGTCAGACCTTTTCAGGATTGTTATTGTTCACAAAACATTGTCTCATGGATCTTCTTCCTTCATGACACGATGTACTGTCATACTGACATGAATAGTCGTCGCCTGTAAACTGTTCCTCTGCTTGATACAACACACTTTCCTGTAAAATGTGTTCGTATCCTTCTGCATTTTGCTTTTTTCTGAACTTCAGTAAGAGACCACACCCCATTTGCGGAAAACATTTCCATACGGTAACGCCATGTGCTTCATACTTCACTGTTGGCAGTACTCATGACTGCAGCTCATGGTCTCCAGGAATTAGCCGCACCCAACACTTCCATCGTATTTCTATCGGAAATGAGAGACTCGCAACACGAATCCACTTGTTTTCAGTCACCTGTTGTCCAGTGGTGTCGCTCTTAACACGACACCCCTAACGCTGTTTCTTAACACTACTTAAACAGTAAGGCTTTCAGTGTCCTTTCTCAAGATTATGGTGCAGTTGTTCGAGTCATTCTTGTTAAAACGGAAAGTTAAGGCCATATTACAGCCACAGCATAAGAAAGTTTCATACACGTTCTCCAGTAATTAAGGGTAAGTCCCTCAGACGACCAAAAACTTACTTCCTATCAGCGTACAAAACACACGACGTTAAAATACGACGAACAGCGTTCCGACGTATCTTCATGCCGCAAGAGATAAGTGTGCGTTACTGGACGTTGTCCGACAAGAAGGCGAGCAGAGGTCCACTTAGTCCCTTGTTTTTCATAGAATAGTTGGTTTTAGAGACCGCAGCTTGTTGTTGGCGGCCTTCAGCCAATGACTGTCCTTCCCAGCCATCATTCTTCTTGTTACTCACGACGCTGTTGCCTCTGGTGGAACGCTAAGGTGAACTTTCAGCTTCCTCATTCCTCTAGATTCCGATGTGTGCAGTGCCCAGCAAAAGGCCACCTCTTTCTTCCACCTTCGCAGGTGTGTTGTGTACTGGACCACCTGAACGCCCATTACTGTTGTTGCGATCGTTCCAGTGTTAGCATATTCAAATGTTGATGGTAGAAGAAAAGTATTTAGTTGACAAGAGACGGGATGGTGGGGAAAGGTCATGTTCATCAGACAATGTCCCTCCTTAAAATCTAAACCTCCAGGTTCCCTTGTCAATGATATTTTCGTCGAATAGGGACGTAAATCCTGAGGGAGCCTTCGGTGCTATATGAGAGGATTAGCCTGAATTTCAAGCTACCATTGCAGTCATTAACAAAACTTCAGCATTTCAACTCGTTCACAGTTACCTTTACCATATACATTTAGAGCGAATGCGAACACTTACGAAACAAGAAAAAGGTGCCCAAAACACAGAAAGATCTTGATAATCCGGCAAGCTCGGAGATCTGGCGAAAACGTCGGATTATCACTTATACTGGACTATTAAGGTCATTTTTAACAAAACGGATTTAAAAACGGGATATAAGCGAAACCTAAAGTTCTAATACTAAAAAGGAAATCCTATTATTTATTACATATAACAGGAGAGATTACGATAGAATAATTAAAAGTATATGTTACTTTTCTGCAAAAACGAAACTGAATTAAAAGCCGAATATTGTACTGCTACATTAAATCAGTTAAAGGCCGAAAGTCTTAGAAAAACTCAATGTACATAAATAACTCTCTGTATGTCAGTTACGAAGTAGAATAAGCACCATGGACTTAAAAAGATCCAGTAAAAGCTAAGTAACAAAAATGTTACCAAGAATTTGGTGCAGTTTAATTGAAGCCATGGTATTCTCGAATAGTACAGATACCTGAGGTTGTCAAGGACCTGGGATACGTCGTACTTGTATCTACCACAGGTGGTTTAGCTAAAATTTTCCTTTTTGCTTTCTGAGGCAGCGAAGAAATGCTACGTTTCTTCTTCGATTGAGTTCTCATTTGACAAAAGTTTTATGTATGATGCGCAGATTCATAACTTCAGAAGCGTTGTATTGTTGGATGCACTCAGGAATTTCACGTGAGTAAGGCTTCCGAAGCCTCAGCACGAGAGATTCGAGCTATTGGCGTTTCTTTTCCGTCGCTCTCAATTTCTGCTGCTTGCTGTGGGTTGAAATCATTTTGGAATATCACGTCGTCAGTCAGCTTTTCTTGGATAGCTGAAATTCTGTCACTGTCGATCCGTTCGTCAACTGATAATGCCATCAGTTACTTAGAGGATGCAGATGTTTCTTGAAGACCTTGAAGGAAAATCTCTGATGCGTCCCGAACTATCTGGTCTACCGGATTATCGCGGTCTTACTGTACTATGATCTAGCCACGACAGGCCTCTGTCAGAGGAGCGATGGCCACGGGAAGAGGAAAAGAATCTGTACACAGGCGCAACACGTTTATTCGAAGACCTAGCGACAAACAGTAGTCACGTCATTGTCATCATGGTAAGGGAACCGACGTTGGAAATTCTGGCTGTAGCGCCGGCGCCAGCTGTCATGCGACGTCTCGTGGGGTACATACAATACAGAAAAACTAGCCAACAGTAGAAGGAGCCCATTCCAATACGAAGTTCGGAATGGGATCCAGACGCTAACTCGGGGTTGCGTAGTTCATAGACGCAGGGAGCCACGTTCGAATTACATTATGTTCACAGTTTTAACTTTTTACAAATATTCAGTGCCTTACGTCATTTAACTTCTATCCAGAATTGTTCTTTCCTTTTTACTTTCATTTACAACATAGCCACTTTTAAATGGCAAATCTTAAATATGAAGGAAAGTAAAAAATTAATATAGACGTAAATAAATATTACTATCTCTTGGGTTGGTGCATACATTTGTTACGTTTCTCCGTAAGTTCAATAACAACAAAAGATACACATAACAGAGACTAAAGTCCTCAATAACATATTCTCCTTCATTATTTCCAACCGTCTGCCACGACTGCAAAAGTCACATGGTTTTTAGGCAAAGAACTCCTGAGCCATGTTTGGAACGCATTTTCATCAGGAAAGGAAGTTCCTTGAAAGGTTTACGATAGTGACCGGATATGGTGAAAATCTGAGAGCACGACATCAGATGAATAAGGTGGGTGTGGAATGACTTCCCACCAACTCCTGTATAGAGTTTTTGTCAGTCTAGAAGAATGCTGGCGATCCTTATTGTGAAATAGAATAACTTCACGCAGTCTTCCTGGTTGTTATTCTTGGACCGTGTCCGCAAGACATATCAGTTTTTGGCAAGAAACGTCAGCAATGATGGTTACACCTCGGGGAAGCAATCTGCAATACACTACACCGTCGCTGTTGAATCAGATGCATAACATTATCTTTTGAAAGTGTGCGCAAGTCTTTGTAAGGTTTTGAGGACAGGATAATAACTGTGTAAGCTGTAAACATTTTCGGTTTAATGTTGCAATTTTATCACGGAAATACATCCATTTACACCGTTTACAACGTGGCAATGTTACGACAGTTGTCAAACGAATTCATCTCGTCCTCAGAAAGTTAAATAAACCTAAACACAACATTGGTAAATTTTAGCTAGAAGCTTCTTTACAAAATTATTCTTACGACTACGTCATTATGTTGGCCAGTACCATGATAAATAATCCAATTCCGGTTCAAACCTTTGGTACTATATAGGATGACAATCAAGTCTGCGGAGGATAGCTAGTTTTGTGACAAGCTGAGCAAAAGATTACCCGTGGTCGCTCGAGTTTACAGTGGATACAAGCTGTTGAACAAACACGTTTACGCCTCTGCTTGTGGTATTTACCTTATCTGTGACGAGCTGTCGTCTGCATTGCTCCTCTCGCCCTCTGAAATTCCTATAAAAACTAATTAAACCTTTGCTGATTTTTCCAGCAGAAACTCTCCCTATATTTCTCATTATGCGAGGAAACATTTACTCACCCCCAGTCTTGGAATATGACGATATGCATGCGCATGGGTGAAGGAGCGTGTATATTAAAATGCCCTCTCAGTCCTTGCAAGAACAGTTAACTAACTGGCTGGTTCGTTTCTCCACAATTGGATCTCAAACACGCTACAGCTAATATCTAGCTGAATGTCAGCTGCAGTGAACACAGTGTTCACACAAATTTCTCCTCTGTGTCGTACAGAGTGTTATGTGCCCTGTTCTTCACTTGACGCCAGTTCAGAGAAGAGTCCTGGAAAATTTCATTCTTGTCTTCTTCGTAGTCGAACTGTCTCCCCACCTGGGTTCTTTAGTTCTCCACGTCACAGCTTTTTTCGACCAATAGGAGCGTTCCTCTTATTTTGTGGGAACTCTCTCTGCCAATCGTAAGAGCCCTACCATTAAACTGTGTCGAAGTCTTGGCACTTTCCTCCTTCCTAGTTCGTTTCCGCCAATCGGACGTTTTATGCCCACTCCAGACACCTAAAAGTACATCACATGTGTACCACTCGCTGTTCATGTAACCAACTGCGTCACTGGTTTTGTTTCTAACTATTTGGAATTCGAAAACACAGTTTTCTAAAGCTTCTTTCTGTCCTACTTCTGGTGGCCCGTTACTTGCTCTGCAGTATGCGTCATCTGTCCGCTTGCTGACTCCCGCCGCAGAATGCCCGCGAAGAGCTTTTCATGGTGCCTCCCGTGGTGCAGCCTCTGCCTCTGCCTGCGCTTGCTTCCACACAAAACGTTTCCTCTCGCTGCTTGTTTCACCTTCTACTCATTGACTTGCATTATATAGGAGCAGTGAGTTAATACCATCGATTGAGTGTCATCCCTTTTGCATTACATACTTACAGACAAATCTGCAATTACCACCGAAGTAAGTTAGGCGTCATATTCACCTTCCTGTTACGGTGTATAAAAATCTTATGTAAAGTGAGAATGACCTTCATTTATTCTGCCACCTTACATATCCTCCCTTTTCCATGTTCAGTTTTGCACTGGGTCAGTCAGTGGTTGAGAAATTAATTGTGCAAAATTGTTTGCAACTGCTGACTATTGAAATTGACATATTTACTGACCAACTTCTATTTTAATATTTTGTACACCTTAAACAGTGGTTCCATCTAGTCTCTTTATCGTTCTATTTTACATTGTACTATTTTACATTAAATTCAACCGAATCATTCCCATGACTTTACGGAATAATCCTATTCATAAACAGGTTTACATTCTCCAAAAATTGTATATTTACAAAAATTTTGAAATTTGACTTTTACAAACATATTAAATTTCTAATCCTACTCATTACTTTACGCAATTTAATCTGACACCATGAAATACCTAACCCCATTCATATTTATCTAGCCGGCCGGTGTGGCCGAGCGGTTCTAGGCGCTTCAGTCTGGAACTTCGCGACCGCTACGGTCGCTGGTTGAATCCTGCCTCGAGCATGGATGTGTGTGATGTCCTTAGGTTAGTTAGATTTATGTAGTTCTAAGTTCTAGAGTACTGATGACCTCAGATGTTAAGTCCCATAGTGCTCAGAGACATTTGAACCCTATTTATCTATCCTCTATTTTTGACAATATTCTTCAAATATTTTTTAACACAATCGTACATATTATCCTTATTTTCAATTTGTTGTTAGTAGTCTGTCACGGTTCATTGAAATCGTCACTTTTTCTTTCATGTGTTTCGATGTGCCTTTGTTGAACATGGAATGGCAGTTGGCTGTGTGCCTCACTGTGTCTCCGTTGAGCATTGAATGACTATTGGCATGCCCCTTGCTTCGTTTCTGCTGAGAATGGAATGACTGTCAGCAGAGAGAAAGGTTGCTGAAAGTCTGAGAGTGTTGTGAACGTGTGGTTGCCTCTTTTCCATTTTTCATGTGCCCATGGTGACGTTGTATTGGAGATCCGTTTTTGGTAGCATAAAACTTTTCTTCTTCATTTGCCGAAACTTTATGACGGTTCGTCATTGGTCTATTCGTCTCTACGTATTCATACGATCAGTCATCTCCTATTTCTCGGTATGACGTCTGAGGTTGTAATTTGCCATCAGGAATATCAGATATTTATACTGCTAGAAAAGTTAAATTGGATTCTCATTGTTAGTTAAATGCAATAATGGTTTTTTATGGGAAGGGATTTGAAAAGGTTTCTTGATCTCTTCTGGTCCAGTCTCTTCCTTCTTCCAAATCTTCTGTGTGGCAACTTCTGTTCTTGGTGCATCTTGCAGTCTTATCACTTGTGTATTCGTTCTTCTCTGGACCGCGAATTGGGATTGAAGACCTGTTTAATCTCGATATCATTTAATCCGTTCTTATGGTGTCTTCCTTGAAATAGTTGTGTATTCTTTTATTGTATTCGGCTGTTCATCTAGATAGATTTGACAGCCTTCCATCGTTTTCTTGCTTCGTCCCATGAGTATTCAGGGGTTGTTTCACAGTTGTTAACTTCCGTATGGCGTGATAACAGTTTCAGCTATTCTACACGTTGAGTTACAGAAACGCGTCTCTTCTTCTTCTTGTGGTGAATTTAAACATCCGCTCGTCCTTGCTGTAATATTTCCACCTCCGTTCCGTTTCGGTGAACATCCATCATCTCTCCTTATGTTACTTTAAATAGTTCATGATAGAAGTGCCAAGTATTTAACACTTTCGCAAGACCATTGTTATAACGCTTGTATGTGGCTTTCGTATGAATAAAGCTCACGTCAGGGTACATGTTGAGTCTACCCAGGATGCGTTGTAGCTCTCCACACGTTTCCCCAGAGGTGTTATCCTCTTGGACCGTTGCTTCCACCAAGGCCTCTTCTTTCGGCATCTCGTAAGGTGGCATACAAGGCACTCACACTCAGTGTTCCTTCCTCCACGCCTAACCGCTCTCCTCAGTCCTACCGTCAATTTGGCCACAATGATGCTCCATCTTGTCTGCTGACTTCATATCTAATACAATGTTTGTCCCTGATTTGATTATCTTACTTCTCTTACACCCTCACCTATTCTCTATTTCACATGATATCATTATCTATTTTATTGTAACTCTAACTCCCTTAAATTACGCTACAACTTTACTAACATTAAAATTTTTAATAAACTTTACAAAAGTTATCATTTACTCTATAAAAACGTTTTTCTTATCACTGTTTTTATTTATTCATCTCTTCTCCCGATTTTACTTGATTTTCTTAATATACAGGTCATGGTTTCCTCATATTCATCACGATGAATAGTAAGAGTGATGGTGATGACGGTTAGTAAGTTAGTGAATTCCTTCCACCACCTCATTTTATCATTCTAAGTACAAGTCATTCACATTATTTTCGAAAACTTCGCACCTTGACTCCGACTCCTGCGTCTTTTTCTCTGCAATCTCTTCTTTTTGGCATTAGCTGTAACAGAACTTCAAATTATAAAATACATCTCTCCTCTTTTCCTTTCCTTTTCAAAAATGTTCTCTATTTTTCTATTGCTTTGTTTAAGGCTTAAAAAATTATTTTTTTCAGTCGTACTCTTCCTTTCTCCTTTTTCTCGATAGTAAACTTTTACGTTCCTTCCTTTCCCCATCATACTCTTCCTTATCGAAATCTTTTCTGGGTTAATCTTACTTCCTACTGTTTACCTCCTTCCACGAAATAACATGTATTTTGCTTAGCTTAATAAATCAGTTCTTTTTCTTATTTATTACGTCCTAACGACTTCTTATGTTTACTTCCTCATATCTTTATTTCAATATCAGTTTGTGGTACATTCCAGAAATCATGTATACTTCACATATTCCTCCAAAATATCTCTTCAATTACTTATTCACCGTCCTCGACGGAACAAATTCGAAATGACTATCTCCTTCTAACCTAATTCTTTATTTCCTTCCTACTTCTTTACTTCCTTTCGTCCACACAAATCAACTTCATTCTCCTATACACTACGCCTTCAAGAGACAATCTACTACTATTTCGTCCAACTATACACATGCTGATCTCTAACTTCCCCCTTGCTTTCTACTCTTTCCCCAGAACACATTTCGTTTTCAGAAGAGTTACTTTAGTTGTTACTTTCCTATCTTTTCTTCATAATATCCTTTTACCTTCCTACGAAATTTATTTTATTTGATTAACTGAGATAAGTACAAGTTAAAAGTTTTATCTGTGTTCATTTTGTTCTCTTCCATACTCTTTGGTTTATGGACGTTTAATACAACTAAATTCTTGTGTCGATTTACTCTTTTTTTTCTTTTTTTACTCTTTATACAATTTCAAATGAGTCACATGGTGCAAACCCAATTATATTCCTGTCCTATATATGTCATCTGCCTTAGGTATCACTGTTTGTGTTATCAATGCTGCTTTACCCTCTTGGCATACTATTTCTGTCTCCGTTTCGTATAAATGAGCTCCATCTTTTACAATTTGGTGATCATATTCACCGTTAATAACTCCTGTTCCTCATCATCGGTCGATTCTCAGCCAATTGAAGCACAGCACGCAGGTTTGTGTATCCGATTACCCCCTAAACCTACTTCAGAATCTTGCTGATCAAAACTAAGTCTATTTTCATGTTTAATTAAACAATTAACTTCGTTTTGCGACTGAATCACTTCTGACTGGTCTTCGTACCGTTCATCTCGTCAATTCCGTCTTTTACCTGTGTTTGGTGGCCTCAGCTCAATTTCCTGTACTGGTTCATTTCGCGTATTTTGTTCTGCTAAAGCTTGATTCTCCCAACCTTTCTTGCGTTCTGTCCATTCCATTTCCACCTGACTAACTTGGGTTTTGTTGTTGAAAACCTCTAAACCTTCCTGCCTCGTTTGCACGGTGATTATATCTCGAATCATAGTTCTAGGCCCAAATCCACTATTGCAATTCCGCGGCCCACCAAAATCATAATTATTATTCGACCTCTGTGAGTTTCCAAAACCATAGTTAATATTGTTATCCCATGTGCGATTACCATTCTTTCCAAAGCGATTACCTCTTTCTAAGCTGTTATTGTCATTGTAACATTGCCTAATCGATTGCTATTATCCCCCCTACCATTGTTTTCTCTCACTGTACGTTGTTTCTTCGCGTCATCTTCACTGATTGTCTCCTGCCCTACCAAGCAATGACTGCTGATAACGTAGGGGTAACTTCATTGTGCACATACGTATTAGTACCGCATCACTGTATGGATTATCTAAACAGTGATTCTTTTTTGTCATTTCTTCGAAAAATCTAACTGGTTTCCTTTCTCCTGAATTTTCTAATAACTCTTTCTGTAACAATTCATACTTTAAAGTGCTCATGCGATTGACAGTTTGCAGATACTCTTTGCATGATTTGCGCCGTCCTTATGCCCACAAATGTAGTTAAGTTTATGTCTAAGTGGCCAATGCTCTGGTAAACCGATCTGGAATTGATTTATGAACATGAGTGGGTGCAAGCCGTTCCCGCTTTTTTTGTAATGTTGGAATTTTCTGACTGTCAAGAAGTGATCATTGTCAAATTTTTGTATTCCACCATACGGCGTTTGTGTTTTCACAACATTGTCTGTTTCCTTCAACTGTGTCATGTTTTCTTGTATTCGTTCTGCCATATTTGGGTCCTGAGATGACAGATTTACGTCCGATCTCGCATCGTATCTACGCAGTGGTGTGCAGTTATTTAAACCGTACCGTTCCTCGTATATCGGACTGAAAGATTCGTTTACATTTCCCGTTACTGGATCAGTGTTTTGTCTTCCTATTTGATTCATATTGACCTTCGGTCTATAACCTGTTGTACTATAACTTGGAAATTGAGAAATTGGTACATGTGTCGTCGCAACTTCTCTGTTCTCGCTTCACTCACTCACGTTCGGAGAGTCGGCTGCCGCACTGTTGGAATGCGCGCGTTTACCGTTTCTCGCTCCATTGCCGGTTGTGACCGCGCACTACCTGCTTCGCTCACCTGTGTTAACTGCTCTTTTCCCATTTGCTTC
Source organism: Schistocerca piceifrons (assembly GCF_021461385.2). Classification (NCBI taxonomy): domain Eukaryota; kingdom Metazoa; phylum Arthropoda; class Insecta; order Orthoptera; family Acrididae; genus Schistocerca; species Schistocerca piceifrons. The sequence continues at coordinate 567,346,863 of NC_060138.1, forward strand.
TGTTTCGTTTCGGTAATTATTGACACAACATCCTGTGGATATACGACTGAAATCTCATGACTTTTTTGTGTTTTCGCTACTGCTACGGAAGATTGCACAACTGACTTTTTTGCTTCTGGATTTCTGTCCATCACTATGTCGGGTGATACTACCGATTCCGTTGCCTCACCACTGTTTTCTGTACGGTTCTCGATACACTGTTTCAGTTCTGTACGAAGCTGTTCCTACTGCTTCTGATTTTTCGAGACGATGTTTTCAATGCGTGTATCTAATCTTTTTAATGCGGCTCGCGTGACACGTTATCTGACATTGAGCTCTTCCACGATTTGTTATGCCTTACCAGACGACTTACGTGCTAAATTATCAACTCTCTGATTAACATTAAACTCTGCACCTGGAAAACGTCAGGACGCATCTTTTTCTGGTCCGCCATTAACGATTGTACAAGCTCGCGCGAGTCTCTCGCATCTCTCCTGATTTTAGTAAACTGTTCATTAACTTCCGCTCGTAGTTTTTGCTGATCTTCGCAGACTTTTTCGAATTCATCGTAGGTTTCAAAATTGAGACTATTTCAACCAGCGTTTGTCTCTGTTTTTGAATCTGCTAACCTTGCATTTGTTTCAGTTTTTAAACCAGATAATCCCGCATTTGTTTTAAGTCTACTAAACCTGCATCTGTCTGCTTTACGACCATAGTGAGCTGCTTCAGTACTGCGAACACACTAGCTGACTCTTCGCCATCGTCACCTGTCACTATTTGATGTCAATTTTGCCGTTCGCGTCTTTCACGTGTCGTCCCACCGACTTCCGTACATAGTGCGGACGCACTCACACACATTCTTTCTGTTGGAAACTGTCCCGTATGATTTAGAAATACTATATTTGGTTCAACATACTGAAGTTTATCGTCCTCTGATTCTACTTCTGACCCACTAGATCCGTCATTTGTTTGTTTTTGTGCATTCCCGGACTCTGATACCCATCGCGAAACAACTACCATTCCCTCTGCACTATCACTACGTTCCGTTCCGTGACTTGCACTCGATACTTTTTGTTGTACATCAATCTCTGTCCAGTCAAGATCTTCAGTTTTCCTCATCTGCGATAATCTCTGTACTTCCTCCATCTCCGATAGTCTAACTAACCTCTGTCTTTCTCGAAATGCGCGAAACTTAGCCCTCGTCAACAGCAAGTTATATGATCTTACACGTTTCCAAAATATCATAGAAAGTTTCTTAGACTACGTACACATCAGTAGCAACGCCGTTCACTGTTTGTAGAATTTCAAACCAAGTCAACAACGGCGTGAATAACTTCGTGCGCGCCAGCAAAGTCACGCACAAGCTACTTTTACACAAACATAAACATTATCTTATTTATTAAGACAACTTTTCTACCCTTTGGATCTCACATTTACTGTATTCTGGCCACTATACATACACATACAATGAGTAACCTCATCACACAAACCACAAAACAAAAAATTAAGTTTTTCTTCAATTTAAAAATTGTAATGCCCCTTTCGAATTTGACTAATAGCCATCCAGCCAGACTAATTGCCATCCTGACAGGGTCGCCATTCTGTAAGGTTTTGAGGGCAGAATAACAACTGTGTGAGCTGTAAACATTTTTGGTTTAATGTTGCAATCTTATCACAGAAATACACGCATTTACACAGTTTATAATGTAACAATGTTATAACAGTTGTGAAATGAACGCATCTTGTCCACAGAAAGTGAAATAATCCTAAACACAACAATGGTAAATTTTAAGTAGAAGTTTCTTTACAAAATTATTCTTATGACTACGTCAAGATGTTGGCCAATACTGTGATAAATTATCCGATTCCGGTTCAAAGTTCACTACTGTTTAGGATGACAATGAAGTCTACAGAGGATAGTTTTGTGACAAGTTCAGCATGGTCGCTCGAGTTTACAGTGGATGCAAGCTCGAGAACCAAAAATTTTACAGCTCTGCTTGCAATATTTACCTTAGCTGTGATGAGTTGTCGTGTGTATTGCTGCTCTTGTCATCTGAAATTCCTATAAAAACTAATTAAGCCTTTGCTGATTTTTCCAGCAGAAACTCTCCTTAAGTTTCTCGTTATGCGAGAAAACATGTACTCATCCCTAGTCTTGGAATATGACAATATGCACCATATGGTTGGAGCAGTGTCCATATTAAAATGCCCGCACAGTCCTTCCAAGAACAATTAACTAACTGGCTGGTTCGTTTTTCTACAGTTGGAGCTCAACAACGCTACAGCTAATATCTAGCTGAATGTCAGCCACAGTGAACGCAGTGTTCACACAGATTTCTCCTCTGTGTCGTACAGAGCGTCATGCAACCCATTCTGCACTTGACGCCAGTTCAGCGAAGAGTCCTGGAAAACTTCATTCTTGTCTTTCTCTTAGTCGAACTGTCTCCCCATCTGGGGTCTTTCATTCTCCACGTCACAGCTTTTTTCGACCAATAGAAGCGTTCCTCTTATTTTGTGGGAACTCTCTCTGCCAATCGCAAGGGCCCTACCATTAAACTGTGTCGAACTCTTTGCACTTTCCTCCTTCATAGTTCGTTTCCACCAATGGGACGTTTTGTGCCCACTCCAGACGCCAAAAAGTTACATTCATACATCACATGTGTACCACTCGCTGTTCACATGATCAACTGCATCACTGTTTTTGTTTGTATCCATTTGGAATTCCGAAACGCAGTTTTCTAAAGCTTCTTTCTGTCCTGCTTCTGGTGGCCCATTACGCTAAGAGCTTTTCATGGTGCCTCCCGTGGTGCTGCCTCTATTTCTGCCCATGCTTGCTTCTACACAAAACGTTTCCTCACGCTGCTTGCTTCACCTCCTGCTATTGACTTGCATTATATAGGAGCAGTGTGTTAATACCGTCGAGTGAGTCTCATCCCTTTTGCATTAGATACTTATAGGCAAATCCGCAATTACTGCCGAAGTAGGTGAGGTGTCATATTCACCTTTCTGTTATGATGTATAATAATCTTATGAAAAGTGCGAAATTGACCTTCATTTGTTCTGCCACCTTACACGGGGCTCCACCATTCTTTTCGTTATGTTAGCATGTAGACACCACTTCCCATCGCCAGTAACTATGCAGGAAAGGAACGGTTGGTGTTTTTGAGGTAATTGTTGATGAGCAAGCAGAGATGCACATGCAAGCCACTGATATTTGTAATTTTCATTTGGAGCTTGCTGTTCCAATACATAAGATTTCTGTTGCTTCCCCATTGCATGAAAATGTCGTACAATGATTGAATAATCACGGTTCATCAAATTTGCCAGTTCTCGAATACACTGACGTGGATCATTGTTGGTTTATGCATTTAGACGGGCTTCATCAGAACCCGAAGTTTCTCCTGAACATGGAGAACATGTCGAAACGATCCTCCTTCATATGAGAAAAATATTTTCTTGTTGTGATCTGTTCAATGACGTTATTCCCACACACGGCGCAAATGTTTCTGGCTGCCTCCGCTGCTCTTGCCCTTCTACTAAACGGAAACAGAAGAATCCGTCGAAAATGTTATTATTTCTCCACTTGGCACTCCATTTTGTACGTTCACAGCTCCAGTCATTATCTTCAAATGGAAAAATCGCAATAAGTGAGCTCAAATAGCAACAGTAAACTCAAATGAAAAATTACAGTCGATAAATAAGATCGTTACAACTGAAATACAAACGTGGAAACCAAAAACGCTACAAACTTATGCACCAATCTAATGTCGACAGGTTTGCTACTGACAGTGAAAACACGCGTCATATAAATAGCTTCATACTATTTCCTTTTAAATTTATATTTTATTATACGTCGTACATTCAGTAACGAGTAACAGTACAGTGTAAACGTTTTGCATTGTCTTAGCTTTGACTATAGTGAGAAATACGTGATCACATGAATAAGCGTGTTTCGTTTTTATCTACTAAAGATGAATTACAAAGTAACGGAAATTTTTAATTTCAGGTGTTTCAACCTACTACAGTCGGCGTTAAACTACTCTGTTTCCATTCTTCTGTTCACCAACGTACTTACTGTGTGCCTCTCCATCTTCGTTGTCTCTACGGTAAGAAACAAACACTTATTGTGGTTTATAAACTTACGATCAAAAAGAAACTTATGTCTTCGTTATGGATTTCCATAATTGTTATCAACACTTAGTAAGTTTTGTGCTTTAACTTTACTACCTGTGTGATTGTATACGCAGTATAGCAGTATGCTCTAACCATTAGTTGCATTTCATAAGATGATTCTGTTTTTAGAGCGCCTAAGTGTATAATTACGCAAGCTATATGCAGTTCCTATAAACATGACCTTCAGAATGTGATTGCTGTATTACCGTAAAAACTTTTAATCTCAGGCTTTGGACTTCTAATGCACAATATTTACACATCTTTTGTACCAAACAGTATCGGTATGTGTGTTAATAAAATTAGTATTTCGCTGAATATATTCTGAACAGACACTCGCTGTTTCCTATGCACTTAACAATGTTAAATCTGGCCCCAATAATGTAGTGGCTTAGCTGTTCGAGAACAGATAGCTGGGCTCTGCCAAGCAATGCAACTACACTATTCTGCAACACGATGACCTGAAACAAATCACACTGCTTTTGCTGTTACTTAAAAATAAATCTTACCAAGCCCAGTGTAAGAGTGGTATGTACCGGCAGATCTCATACTAACACTCGAATTTTGCGAGATGCAATGAGGAGCCAAATAGTTTTACTTCAGAAATTTCGAATATCAAATGGGATGTGGAGGCTCAATGCTGAACAATCTGAAATCCGTCGACACTCATTTCAAATGGTCCAAATGGCTCTGAGCACTATGGGACTTAACATCTGAGGTCATCAGTCCCCTAGAACTTAGAATTACTTAAACCTAACTAACCTAAAGACATCATACACCTCCATGCCCGAGGCAGGATTCGAACCTGCGACCGTAGCGGTCGCGCGGTTCCAGACTGTAGCGCCTAGAACCGATAGGCCACCCCGGCCGGCGACACTTATTTATATATTCATTAACTGAATGACAGATAGTGAATAAACATACATTATTAATCTTGGTTATCAACAATCTTAGTAACTTGGAATATTAAACATAAATTTCGCGACACTAAGATTTTAAATAACACTTCTTTTACAATGATTAATTTTAAAAAATGCGAAGATCTTGATATAACGATGTCCCATCATCATCATCATCATCATCATCATTTAAGACTGATTATGCCTTTCAGCGTTCAGTCTGGAGCATAGCCCCCCTTATAAAATTCCTCCATGATCCCCTATTCAGTGCTAACATTGGTGCCTCTTCTGACGTTAAACCTATTACTTCAAAATCATTCTTAACCGAATCCAGGTACCTTCTCCTTGGTCTGCCCCGACTCCTCCTACCCTCTACTGCTGAACCCATGAGTCTCTTGGGTAACCTTGCTTCTCCCATGCGTGTAACATGACCCCACCATCTAAGCCTGTTCGCCCTGACTGCTACATCTATAGAGTTCATTCCCAGCTGTTCTTTGATTTCCTCATTGTGGACACCCTCCTGCCATTGTTCCCATCTACTAGTACCTGCAGTCATCCTAGCTATTTTCATATCCGTAACCTCAACCTTATTGATAAGGTAACCTGAATCCACCCAGCTTTCGCTCCCATACAACAAAGTTGGTCGAAAGATTGAATGGTGCACAGATAACTTAGTCTTGGTACTGACTTCCTTCTTGCAGAAGAGAGTAGATCGTAGCTGAGCGCTCACTGCATTAGCCTTGCTACACCTCGCTTCCAGTTCTTTCACTATGTTGCCATCCTGTGAGAATATACATCCTAAGTACTTGAAACCGTCCACCTGTTCTAACTTTGTTCCGCCTATTTGGCACTCAATCCGTTTATATTTCTTTCCCACTGACATTACTTTCGTTTTGGAGATGCTAATCTTCATACCATAGTCCTTACATTTCTGATCTAGCTCTGAAATATTACTCTGCAAACTTTCAATCGAATCTGCCATCACAACTAAGTCATCCGCATATGCAAGACTGCTTATTTTGTGTTCACATATCTTAATCTCACCCAGCCAGTCTATTGTTTTCAACATATGATCCATAAATAATATGAACAACAGTGGAGACAGGTTGCAGCCTTGTCTTACCCCTGAAACTACTCTGAACCATGAACTCAGTTTACCGTCAACTCTAACTGCTGCCTGACTATCCATGTAAAGACCTTTAATTGCTTGCAAAAGTTTGCCTCCTATTCCATAATCTCGTAGAACAGACAATAACTTCCTCCTAGGAACCCGCTCATATGCCTTTTCTAGATCTATAAAGCATAGATACAATTCCCTGTTCCACTCATTACACTTCTCCATTATTTGTCGTAAGCTAAAGATATGGTCCTGACAACCTCTAAGAGGCCTAAACCCACACTGATTTTCATCCAATTGCTCCTCAACTAATACTCGCACTTTCCTTTCAACAATACCTGAGAAGATTTTACCCACAACGCTGATTAAAGAGATGCTTCTGTAGTTGTTACAATCTTTTCTGTTTCCATGTTTAAAGATTGGTGTGATTACTGCTTTTGTCCAGTCTGATGGAACCTGTCCCGACTCCCAGGCCATTTCAGTTATCCTGTGTAGCCATTTAAGACCTGACATTCCACTGTACTTGATGAGTTCCGACTTAATTTCATCCACCCCAGCTGCTTTATTGCACTGCAATCTATTGACCATTTTCTCCACTTCCTCAAACGTGATCCTATTTCCATCATCATTCCTATCCCATTCTACCTCGAAATCTGAAACATTACTAATCGTATTTTCACCTACATTGAGCAACTCTTCAAAATATTCCCTCCATCTGCCCAAGGCATCCACAGGATTCACCAGCAGTTTTCCTGACCTGTCCAAAATACTTGTCATTTCCTTCTTACCTCCCTTTCGAAGACTGCTAATTACACTCCAGAATGGTTTTCCAGCAGCTTGACCCAATGTCTCCAACCTGCTTCCAAAGTCTTCCCAAGATTTCTTCTTGGATGCTGCAATTATCTGTTTGGCTTTGTTTCTTTCTTCAACATAACTTTCTCTGTCTACCTGAGTTCTAGTATGTAGCCATTTTTTATACGCCTTCTTTTTCCTTTTACAGGCTGCCTTGACTGTGTCATTCCACCAAGCTGTTTGCTTCCTCCTACTTTTACACACTACTGTTCCAAGACATTCTTTAGCCACTTCTAGTACTGTGTCCCTGTACCTTGTCCATTCCTTTTCCAATGACTGTAATTGACTACATTCAACTAACTGGTACCTTTCTGAGATCGCTGTTATGTACTTGTGCCTGATTTCCTTATCCTGAAGTTTCTCCACTCTTATCCTCCTACATATGGACCTGACCTCCTGCACTTTCGGCCTCGCAATCCCAATTTCACTGCAGATTAAATAATGATCAGTGTCATCAAAGAATCCCCTGAATACACGTGTGTCCCTCACAGCCTTCCTGAATTCCTGATCTGTTATTATATAGTCAATGACAGATCTGGTTCCCCTGCTTTCCCAAGTATACCGGTGAATGTTCTTATGTTTAAAAAAGGAGTTTGTGATTACTAAGCCCATACTGGCACAGAAATCCAAGAGTTGCTGCCCGTTCCTGTTGGCCTCCATATCCTCTCCAAATTTACCCATAACCTTTTCATACCCTTCTGTTCGATTTCCAATCCTGGCGTTAAAATCACCCATGAGCAGAACACTGTCCTTGTCCTTTACTCTAACAACTACATCACTGAGTGCCTCATAAAAACTATCCATCTTATCTTGATCAGTCCCTTCACAATGCGAATATACTGACACAATCCTAATTTTCTTGCTAGACACTGTCAAATCTATCCACATCAGTCGTTCGTGTACATACCTTATTGCAACTACGCTGGGTTCCATTTCTTTCCTGATGTAAAGCCCTACACCCCATTGTGCTATTCCTGCTTTGACTCCTGACAAGTAGACCTTGTATTCTCCCACTTCTTCTTCTTTCCCATTGATCAAAAATTGCAATCCCAAAGAAATTTTAACACCAAAACTGAAAATGTTTCCTAAACGCAATATTATGTATTCTGTAATGCCAGTGCAAGCGAATGCATAGCCAGATATTACCTTACTTAACATCTTTCAAACCGCAGCAACAGCACTCCAAATCAGTCCACGTTAAAAACCCACTCTTACTTCGATCAACGCCACACACAGAGGTGTGAATAGAGGTCTCGACAACAATATAAACTTTGCAATCCAGAGATTCTTCTTTATAAACGTACTCATGAAATGTGTTTTCTTTGGCACATACCACCGATAAAACTCCCACTTCTCAGAGCGTAAAAACAGATTTACTCCAATTATTTTGTTCTGCGTTCGTACTGACATACACTAATGACATTACGCTCATCATCTTCATAACGTGTTGGTCCACGTTTGAAACGCGTTACAGCAGCGATACCGCATTGCATGCACTGACTAGTCCTTCATAGGCTTTTGGAGGTATGTGCCATCAGATGTCAACGCGCAGGTGACCCAGCTCCCGTGAATTCAAAGCCGGTATCTGGTGAGCTCGGAGCTGGCACGTTTTAGCGTCTCAGACGTGCTCCATCGGTTTCAGTTTAGGTAAATTCGATGGTCACGGCATAAACTTGACTATCATGCTCCTACTTTCGTACATTCTGCCCTTGCGACAATGACCGTTCTCCGCTGGAAAATCCATCTTGGATGACAGCCTGCATGAATGTATGCCTTCGATTTTATCACAGATACCATGGATGTCCAAATGAATGTCCCCATTGCGTGAAGCTGTCCCCAGTGTCCGTGGCGTGGTACATGTTTCGAGCAGCCGTTGGCCTGGATTACGGCGTATCCGTACAAGACCATCCTGTGATGTAACAAGAAACGTGGTTTGTCCGTCGAGGTGACACTTTTTCACTGATCCACGGATCAATTGCTGTTGTAATTGACGATGTCGGATGAGTAGAGGAACACATTGGGCTGCGGACCCTAACAATGTGCGCTGAACGACGTGCTCCGAAACACTTGTACCTGCAATGTTACCTCTCCCTCTTTACGGAATTTCGTGTGGATCTATTTGCCTGTTTATCCGTTGGTTTGTCACATGGAAACTGAACTGTACGTATTTACAACAAAGTACATGGGATGCATAAGGCCAAGTGGTTTGGATAACAAACGATGCAATCTAATGAGTTTGTTTGGCATTTACCGGCTTCATGTGTGGCTTATGAGCAGCCGCTCGACCATGAAATCCAACTTTTCTCACCTCCCGCCTAACTGTTATAATACTTGCAGTGGATCCTGACTGAGATCCGTCTATGTCGCCTGGCCACCAAGAGCTGTTCCAGACGATTGATTCAGTTATATGTCTCCTTCCGTGTATAGCGATTTTACGACTATGACGAGTGGGGACTGAAGATGGCATCAATGAAATGCCGAAACTGGTAGCACGTACAAGTTCATAAAATAAAATAAATTTCTGCAATACATACGGCTGTTGGTAAATTATTGCATCAAGAAGTTCATGCCAGCCGTCGTCCCACGATCCATAATGGAACAACGAAGATCAAATCGAACAGGGTTGGTGATATAATATCGCCCTGTCTCACTCATGTTTTTACTTCCAATGCTTCTGAGAACTCCCCTTTTCTTTCACTCTACGCTTTGATTCCATCACACACATTTAGTTAGCTTCATCGGCTTGTCAGGTACCCCATACTCTGCCATTACCCTCCACATTTCCTCTCCTACCGTGCTGTCATATGCTTTGTTGAAAAACTGGCAAGAGGTATCATGATTGTTTTCCCAATTCTTATCTAATATTTATGTTAGTGTCAAAATTTGGTCCACTGTTGATTTGGCTTTTCTGAACCCTGCTTGTGCTGTGTCTAATATTTCCACAATGCATGGGTTGAGCCTGTTCACTATAATTATTGATATTACTTTATAGCATGTGCATAGGAGACATATCCCTCTGTAGTTCTGTGTCAGCATTTTGTCTCCTCTCTTGTATATGGGACATACAGCAGCAGCTTTCCATTTCTCCGGCATTACTTCTTTTCTTCATACCTCTTTTATCATTTCGGCTAACCATTCATGTATCTTCTCCCCCCCTCACTTGATGAGCTCTGCTGATATCATGTCTAAGCCACGGGCCCTGCCATTTCTTCAGTCTTTTTACTGCGTCCTTCACCTCCACCAGAGTTGGTTCGTCGACTAATGGTTGTACGTTCTGATTGTTTTCCGCCTTGGTTTCATTGTTGTAGATATCTAAAGGATTGCTCAGCAGTTCTTTGAAGCAACTCTCCCAGTTCTCTAAATTTCCTTCATTCATAGTGATCAGTTTTCCATTCTCGTCCTTTATTATCACAGACTTAGCTCTGTATTCTTTTCTATAGCTATTCATTGTCCTGTAAATCTTTTGCCATTGTTCTGGTTATAGTCTTCCTCAGCCTTCTCTATCTGTTTATACACGAATGCTCTTTTCTCTCGCCTTATTATACTCTTCATTTCTCTTGTGGCTTTCCTGTATGTTGCTTCGTTTTGATACTTGGTGTTGTTCATCATTGCCTGTCTTGTCTCTTCCTGTTTTGTACTGCTTTTCTACATGTTTAATTGAACCATGATTTGAGCTTTATTGCTATTATTATTATCTCCTAGGAGTTCATGCGCTGCGTCCATCGTAACTGTTGCCAACTTCTTCCATTTTGTGTTAACATCTTCAAATGTTCAAATGTGTGTGAATTCCTAAGGGAACAAACTGCTTAGGTCATCGGTCCCTAGACTTATACACTACTTAAACTAACTTAAACTAACATATGCTAAGAACAACACACACGCCCATGCCCGTGGGAGGACTCGAACCTCCAGCGGGAAGGGCCGCGCAATCCGCGACATGACGCCTCAAACTGCGCGGCCACTCCGCGTGGCTTGGCATCATCTTTTCTGTTGCTGTTATACTCTAATTCAGCGAATCTATTTTTAAGCTTAATCTTAAACTATTTACCTCCTCCTCTTTTAGCCTACTCACTTTTACTCTTTTGGTTCTTTTACCATTGTTGCTCTTACTTGGTGTTTTTGGTAATGATTGTTTCAAATTTATTAGCAAAAGAGATTGGTCTGATCCTATGTCAGTCCCTCTCATTGTCCTAACATCTGTTATTGCCTTTTTATGCTTTTTCTCTATCAAAACATAGTCTTTTTTAATCCATCAGGTGAGGTCCATGTTGTTTTATGTATGTCTTTATGGGGGAATGATGTACTTGCTATTTTCAAGCTTCTAGCTGTGGCGAGGTTGATAAGCCTTACACCATCACCATTTGATTCAGTGTGAAGGCTGAATATGTCTGTATATGGTTTCCATTGCTGTTCCTGTCCTATTTTGACATTTGAGTCTCCCAGTACAATTCTGATGTCATACTGTGGTAATCTGGAGTACCTCTGGTCTACAGTGTCATAGAACTCGTCTTTTATATCTTCCTCCTTGTCCTCAGTTGGGGCATGAACTCTTATTAATGAAGTCATTCTATATGTTCCTTTCATTCTGATGTAGTACATTCTTTCATTGACATTTGTTAGTGTCATCACATTGGCCATTACTATATTATGAAGCGTAAATCCTGTCCCAAATATATGGTGACCACGGTTGTTTCCGCTGTATATGATCGTGTAGTTTCTCTCTCTGTGCAAACCTTGTCCAGGCCATCTTATCTTCTGCAGGGCTGTAATATCCATCTTGTACTTTAGTTCTTCATCAAGTATCTTTGTCTGTCCTGCAGCGTACAGTGTTTTTACGTTCCGTGTAGCTATTTGTAGTCCTTTATTCATAAGCTTGGGTCGTTTTCCGTTAGATCCATTCCAATCCGAGGCTGGGTGTGAGTATATAGGAACCCGTCAGTTTTTTACAGTGTTGGATGGTTAGCCCAACGATTGACCCTCCCACTTTATCCGCGCTTGGGGCCACTAATCTAGGCTCACCTAAATGATTCTGTTGTATGTCATTTAATACGTGTTCGTCTACTGTAATACAACATTTGGTGATGCTTAAGTAACATTTTATTTAGTCATGGTTGTAAACTTATTCTTTCACAACTTATATTTTATTCCTGATCGATATCGATTTTACATTTCTATTGTACCCCACTTTTTACTGGTTTCAGATACGTTTTCTGTTTTGGTTATTAACTAACCACTATCTCTGTAACATCTCATGCTGTCAATATATGATTTTCTTCTCCATAAAAGCAACGTAGATGTATGTTTCTCAAGTTGTTCTGACATGTAGTAAATCACAATGCATAGTTGTTCGTAAAGTTACTCTTCGACTTCACATCTATGATTAATGCTAGCGCCACCTACCGACCCTACGTTTACTTCTTTGAAAGTTTAATTGCCACAGTGAGTTTGGCATTTGTTCTCTTCGAATAGACAACAGCATTCTCTAATATTCGCCGCCTAGATGCGATCCGTATTATATTCAGTCTGTGTACTCACTTTCATGAGCTTTTTATTAAAGTCTGATTTAAATTAAGTTAGATACAGGCTGAAAATTCGTATAAGGAATACTAAGATGTATGTTTATGCTATTATGTACACATTTGATACCGTTAATTTTCTTGTACACTTCATTCTACAGCTTCAGTCTGATAAAATTTCGAAACGTGTAACGCTTCGTAAAGAACTGTGCGATCAGTACCTTTCTATATTTCAAAGCTGTGCCAGTTCTTCGTAAGTCAAAAATTAATCATTCCACGCATGTATCGAAAAATCTTCTGCAGTTTTGTCCACACATTTATATCATAATTTCATTTCCGTTTAACTTCAAACATGAATTTTCTCTTATGTGCCTAAGATGGAGAAAGCAAATCGAAGAAATACTCCAGTGTAGAACACGTCTACACCTACCTTCATGTACGATTACTACCAGAGTCCTCCTCCTAAGTCCTGTTACAACCTGCAATTACACAAAAACCAAGAATAACGAAGAAGTCAGCGACAAATGCACCAAGCGGCGTCTCTGGGGCTTGCAATTACACCTTTCGTATTCAATAGCTCAGGCACGCTTTAGACAAGAACACAAAATGCACTAGTCTGTGCCGACAGATAGCACCTCAGAACAGCGTTATTTGTACTTGTTACGAGTTTGCAGATGCAGTAAAGGAGACTGTATACTGCACCATCATCGTGATCTGTCAAACCTGCCGCGAGTCGCCGCCAATCCTGAACCGAGAAATAGAAGCCTGTCCCTAATTTCGTATTCTCGCTAATGGCAACTTTGACAGAATATGTGCGTGTTAACAGTGGTAAGTTCCAAAAGCATGGCTACTAGTTGTTGTAACGCGTGCAGTGTTCGTACCAGAAAAGTGCCTTCAGAGACAATTTGTGCGAATCTGAGGCTGAAGTAGAGAACTATGACTCAGATAAGGACCCTGATACGTTCCTGAAAGCGAATACGCTTCAAAAAATTATTGCTAATCGGGTAAATATGAATACACGTATTTCTTTACTCTGGTAAACGGTGTTAACTTGTGTCCCTTACCATAGTTTAAGTGAATTTACGTGACAGGGTTATGGTAGAAATGTTAAGGTTCATCCTTAACATCGTTTACGTACAGCAGTAAGTAATAAACAAATTAATTTTTGAGACTGTTATTCTTAAAAATTCCCAAATTATTAATTAAAATCATAGTACCAAAAACTAAAACAATTTGGATCATTTAAATTTGTGTTTTTGAGAGTCCTTGCAGAGATTGTTTCATTAATTATCCCGCTGAGTAAACAGTGGTAATTCAGAGTTAATCGATGTTAAGTGCACTCATTTTGCAAGTAAACCATGTTTGTACTCATTGCCGAATTTTCAAGAGTAAAATTTCGGATATAATTTAAAATCATAAAAATATGTCATTACTGTAGACATACTTGAAACAGTGACTTATTTGAATAAAAACGTAAGACCGTATGTAAATGAGCTGTCTTATTTATAAGATTTTATTGAAATTTTCTACAGAATTTCTCACAAAAAACAACTTGTTCCTCGTCGTTGTCTACAGCGTAGGTGTTTAAATGTGTTCGTGGCTGTATAAAGCTGATTCTCATTCATATACTACCACATTATTTCATTTTATTCAGCAGGTTATACATACACAGAGTCAGGTGTCATGAAGAAAAAACTTGCGCTTGTGAGGTGCATTGAGAATGTAAATATTGATTCTGACGCCACAACATTCTCCCAGAACGTGTAATGATAAGTACGGATTCGATCATTCAAGCACTGTATTCTTTTACACCTGCGTTTCATCTTAATGCGGTACGGCCATCATTACATCATACCATAGACGTTTATCTTTGATACTGAAATTTACGTGTGATGCGTTTATATATATCTATTATGCAACAGATTAACTTGATTGCCCTACAACTAGCCTGTGTAGTACGGCTTCGTGCTACTTTTGTGTTGCATGTCAGAAGCATGACGCTGAAATACATGTAGGACAAAAATATGCTAGCATCTCAACCATGTATTTGCAATAGCCGGATTATTGTAGGATAGATCACGTTTTTTATTAAAAATTCAAAATTGAGACACGTAAATCGTTAAAACAAAAAAGAAATCTCTTTGAAGTTAGTTTCAGGTCATTTTCCGCTACTCTGTATTTTTCTAATAATTGTAATCATTAACTACAGGTAGATAATGCTAGACAATTGGCATCGCTGTCCACAGTACATCTTTCAACAAACACGAGAAGAGACATAAATGGGACGAGCTGAAACAGAAGTGCACACGCAACTGAGTTCGCTGTCAACAGTTTCATTTTACCATCACACATGGCAGTAATATGGTTTTCATAGAAATCAGACGTTCAGTGAGAGTCACCGCTAAAAGAATTGTAGCTGTTGCGTTACAAACAATGGTACTCTAATTATAACTTATAATTTAATTGTCACTCAATCGTGCTGCAGATGTCCAATGCACGAAGTTACAAACCGTTTGTTGTAAATAAGTAACTGAATTTACTTCTAGGAGGTACTAACGTGTCCATTAATAGAAGCGTTAAGTATTTTAATATGATAATGAACAATAGGAGTGAAGTAATGAGTCTGGATAGTGTAAATAATTGAATAATTACGAGTTAATTTATTTCGAAACAACTGCTTATCCTCACGCTAAGCATCAGCTTAAAATACGCGATACCACTGTTGTTAGTGCTTGGAACAACACATAGCTGTTTATCCAACAGATGCCAGGGTCAAAACTCCTAACATGACTAGCTGCTAGAGCTAGAAATTTAGTGATACGTGTCACGTGTCTCCATATATGCAGCTTCTCACATTTCTTATGAAATTAACAATTTCTGGTTGAATAAGCATATATCTACCGTCACACACCTTTCTCCTCAAATATTTCTCTGGGCAGACAGAGTCATTACCTTTTTCCAGCTTCCTCCCAGAATAAGTGATTGCGGTACTACTAAAAATTTGAGTTTCCATTCAAAGTGGATGGTGTTTACATTCCCTAAAACTTATGAATAATCTATTAGATAAAGATTCAACAGAAAAGTATTTTCCCAAGAAGACAGTGCAGCCTATAAAATGTAGATCGAAAACATTAGAATGACTGGGTTACCGTAAATTATCGAGATTCCACAGTAAAAAGAAACACGACGAAAAACATATTTGCCGAAAAAAATTGAAAATTTGCCAGGCTGTACAGGGTGTTTCATTTTAATCATTTACAGAATAACATGTCAGGAAATACACATCCAAAAAAATTTAAGATTAAAAATAGAATCGTAAGAAGGCACTCGTAAGAAACTCAATCGAAGCGTAAATGGTTTCGAAAACATACTTGACCCCTTAGCAACAAATAATCCTGGACAAATAGTGAGTGTCGTGACTAATACAGGCATTAGCGACCACAAGGGAGTTGCTGCTAGGCTGAATACCGTAACTCCTAAAACCATCAAAAAGGAGGGCAAAGTATATCTATTTAAAAAGCTGATAAAAATGCCCTTAACGCCTTTTTTAAGATACAGTCTACACTCCTTCCGATTCGATAATGTAAGCGTAGAAAAGTTGCGGAATGATTTCAAAGAGATTGTATCGACAGCAATTGAGAGATATATACCACATAAATTAATAAATGATGGTACCGGCACTCATCCCCCATGGTACATAAAAGGGGTCGGACCGCTTTGCATAAGCAACGCAAAAAGCAAGCAAAATTTAAAAGAATGCAAAATCCCCAAGCGTCTTCTAGCCAAACTGCGTGGCAATGGAATATCGCCTCAGTTGTGCGACTGGATTCGTGATTTCCTGTCAGAAAGGTCACAGTTCGTAGTGATAGACGGAAAGTCATCGAGTAAAACAGAAATAATATCCGGCGTTCCCCAAGGAAGTGTTATAGGCCCTCTATTGTTCCTGATCTACATTAACGACATAGGAGACAATCTCAGTAGCCGTCTTAGATTTTTTGCAGATGACGCTGTCATTTGCCGTCTTGTAAAGTCATCAGATGACCAAAACGAACTGCGAAATGATTTAGATATCTGCATGGTGAGAAAAGTGGCAATTGACCCTGAATAATGAAAAGTGTGAAGCTATCCACATGAATACTAAAAGAAATCCGCTAAATTTCGATTACGTGATAAGCCACACAAATCTGAAGGCTGTAAATTCAGCTAAATACTTAGGGATTACAATTATAAACACCCTAAATTAGAATGATCACATAGATAATGTTGTGGGTAGAGCCAAGCAAAAACTGCGATTCATTGGCAGAACACTTAGAAGGTGCGACAGGTCTACTAAAGAGACTGCTTACATGACGCTTGTCCGCCGTATTCTGGAGTATTGCTGTGCGGTGTGGAATACGCATCAGATGGGACTGACGGATGACATCGAAAAAGTACAAAGAAGGACAGCTAGTTTTGTATTATCGCGAAGTAGGGGAGATAGTGTCACAGACATGATACGTGAATTCGAGTGGCAATCATTTAAACAAAGGCGTTTTTCAATCACCTGTTTTCTCCACTGATTGTCAAAAACATTCTGTTGGCACCCACCTACATAGGGAGAAATGATCATCAAGATAAAATAAGAGAAATCAGAGCTCGCACAAAAAAATTTAAGTGCTCGTTTATCCCGAGCGCCGTCGAGAGTGGAACGGTAGAGAGACAGCTTGAAGGTGGTTCATTGAAGCACTTTATTGTAAACAGCAGATAATCACGTAGATGTAGATGTAGATGTAGATGTAGACATCATGCATACTGGTTTTCCTGTGTGCTCAACAGCCGAAAGGTTTCCCAACTCCATCTTTCAGGAATGGTAGTGGGCGTATTCTGTAGGATCAGTGTGGTGAATAGTAGTTGTTGCATACACCTTAGGCTACCTTGTGACACTGTGTGCAGACACCATTTTGATGATGTCCATGTCATCATGATGTCATTCTCCTATGTTGCTGGCTCAAGGACTGTCTTTTTCCAGTGACTAATAATAGCTACTGTGTTTGCTATTGCACCATCACCGGTTTTTTCCTGTGGACTTCTACCTGGCCATTGACCCTCACTGCCATGCCAGCTGTGGTGCCGGAGCAGGTACTTGAAATTTTCCTAGTTGCATCAAGAATACTATTTTGTGGCGCAAACCTTCGATCTGATCACCACATTTGATGCACTGTAAAAAGTTACATACACTGGGAGTATTCCCAGTCTCTTAACTGGTCTCCTTTCTTTTTTCTTTATTCTGCCATGAGAGTACCTCACATATTTTTCGTAATCTCTTTCTACTTATTTTGCGGTATTTAGTTCGTTGTGTGTTTCTTTGTCCCCTAAAGGTAAATGAATTATCTGATAAATCATTGATGTGAAAAAGCTGCTCTTGTATATCGACAGATGGCAAGAACATGCGTTAAGAATAATTCAAAATTGCCAGTAAACTGCTGTAAATCGAATAAGGAGAATGCGGCTCAATCATCTGTATCCCACTCTCATGGGAAGGAAATAAGCTAAATTTAATGCCATATTTTTTGAAATCTTTCAGCAGCTGATTCAGAATTGTATTACATAAAGAAGTGTGTGGCTGGGGGCAAGGAAACTGCGCACTACTTGATTCAAAATCGTAAGTATTAGTCATTCAAACAACATTTATAACACAGATTGTGTGGCAAAAATAACTCTGTACGAAAGATGGTTTCTCTGAATTTCTCCCCGAGGTCTTCATTAGTCTATCTACGATATATCGTTTTGCCTTATATGCTAACTGCGGCTCCAAGATTTCATCAGTATTTTTTTTAAATAATTATGGGGTGTCTTTTCACTGTCACTTGTTCGTTAACGTGTTACGAATTCTTATGTAATGTTTAGTTCATTAAATATTCATAGTTTTGCAGGTGATGCATTTGTGTTTGTTTGATACTTGCGCTCTTAGATAGCATTCTATGCCCACCTTTTTGTAAGCGCACAGAACTTAAGAGTTTGGTAATTTATGTACACAACTTTCGTTAGCTCTGTACTAATTTCTGGTGCATTAGCTGTTACAGAGTGATGGAGGTCTGAAAAGAGCCATGAAAACAATATCTTCGATTCCTATCGTATTATGCGAGACTGGAATGTTTTGCATATTTGGCCAAATGGTTATCAATCAGGTGGGTATTAGAAATTTCGAATTACTGGTGTACAGTATTTTATCTTTAAAACTTGTGATGCAAAACAGGTATAGTGGTGTCACCTCGCCTTCGGCTTTTTTCAAGTGTGTGGCAGAGTTTTTCACTCAATAAACGTATTTCAAATAAATATTGGCAGTAGTGTAGCTTCACTTGCATTTTCTTTATCGTAAGCGAACACCGAAATATGATTGTGTGAAGAGAGATCATAGGCGTACGGATAACTTACCTATAATTATTATAAGTGCTTCATCTGCAGAAACTGGTGTGACTTTCTTATGTGCTTTACCTTGTAGGAACAAACAACGTTAAAATATTCAGACGCAAAGGTTGCTGAAAGTTTTTTTTCTGATATTATGATCCTTCAGTTCAGTTTTATAGAAACTCTGATCTGAATCTCTTTTTCTTCTTGTAGTATAGCTTCATGATCTAATATTCGAGAGTGTACTAATAATAATATTAGAATTAAGTTGAATATTCTTTAGATGGAAGTTATCAGTGACAAAGAATATTAAATGACACTTAACTAATAGTAACATTGACAATAAGTTTGTGAGACGAAAACTCGAGTTTAGTGATAAAATAACAAAAAAAAGTAAATTTGTAATTTTGAACTATATGATACTGCAGAATATAGGTTACATAAATGAAAAAGTGAAGTTACAATCCACTCTCACACATCCACAAGAAGTACAGACCCCGCTGAAAATGTATAAAGATCAGTACGGGAACAAAACATCAGAGAAGATGGCAGATATATTTCTTTTCTCGTAGTATGTTTCACGCTCTTGCTTCCATTTCGTGCACCATTCATGGTATGCAGTTTTATTTTCTGCTGTCATCATCGACCGCTAGATCAGAGTATTTCAAGACAGTGAGTTGTCACAACCCATACAATAATGAAGCAGCCACACAGTTAAATCTTACACGCTACGTACAAGGGGGTAAGGCGCCGCGCATGGGTCTGGCGCGTCGTACTGCATCTGCAGCAGCAATTTGAGCAGCTGTTGGCACCACAGTGACACAACGGGCTGTTATAAATCGTTTGCTTCAAGGACACTCTGAGCCAGACACCATGTAGCGTGCAATCCACCGACCCCAAACATCGCCATTTGCAACTTCAATGGTGAAGGGAGGGCAGGGTGGAAGTATGTTGTGCTTTCTGGTGAAATCTGGTTCTTCCCTGACGCCATTGATGGCCATGTGTCGGTTAGAAGGAGGCCAGTCTGCACGTTAGACGCACTGGACGTACCCCTGGAGGTAAGATATGGGGTGCTACTTCGTTTGACAGCAGGAGCACTCTCGTAGTTATGCCATGCACCTTGACCGCAAATTTGTGCGGCAGTCGGATAATTCTACCTGTTGTGCGGCCATCCATCAACAGCATTCGAGAAGGAGTTTTCCACATACCGCTGTTGTAACACAGCATGCTCTATAGAGTGTCGACATGTTGCCTTCGTCTGCTCGATCACCAGATCTGTCTTTAGTCGAGCACATCCGGGACATCATTGGACAACAACTTCAGCGTCATACCGAACGAGGTGGCGCAGTGGTAGCACACTGGACTCGCATTCGGGAGGACGACGGTTCAATCCCGCGTCCGGCCATCCTGATTTACGTTTCCCGTGATTTCCCTAAATCGCTCCAGGCAAATACTGGGATGGTTCCTTTGAAAGGGCACGGCCGACTTCCTTCCGTAATCCGATGAGACCGATGACCTCGCTGTTTGGTCTCTTCCCCCAAACAACCCAAAATTCAGCGTCATCCACAAACAGCACTAACTGTCCCTGTATTGACGGATCAAGTGCAATAACCATGGAACTCCATCTGACAAACTGACATCCGACACCTATACAACACAATACATGCACGTTTGCGTGATACTTTCAACATTCTCGGGTTGTGCCTGTTGACCTTGCAATATCAATGACTTAAATATGTTATCTAGACAAAGTATTCCTGAAATTTCATTACACTACATTAATTACTTTTTAGTGCTGCGATTTGTTCCCGTCAGAGTTGAAAACATTGGCAACAAACACAAATTTACATTTTCAAGAAAATTATTAATCCATCAAAGCAACAGTCTATTTCAAATAATACATGTTCCATGGTAGAAAAAATTCCGTTTCACAGTACAAGGTAGCGCACGTCTGACGGTGAATTTCTTACAAGTCTTGCAGCTAGTTTTAAAAAAATACATATAATTTTACTCACAGTAAAACTCTGCAACTGAAGGAATAACAATATCTTCCGGGTTGCAAATAGATATTCTACATCACTTAAATATTTAGAACTACTAGTATTTACAAACGCTGCACAAAACGCAATCTCATGTCTCACAACAACAAAAAACAGTAGAAATTGCCAGAAACTGCTTGCGGCGGCCTCCAGTACGCATTGATTCATGTGATCATAAAATCGTCACTATATTGAAACACCGACCAGGAAGCATCATCTGTTGCTAGGAACACTATCCTCCAGGTACAATGCTCTCCCCCCACAGAAAAGTGCTCTCAAACTGCGAAGTTCTTTGTAAATTTGTCTACATTTTGTAGTCACTGAAACGACATCACATACTCTCTCTACCCATCAAGTTTTATTTCCTCTTACCATTCCGGGTGCTTCACTTTTTTTGTCAGGGCTGTGCATTTCTTCTGTACCTCAACGATTTATTTTATGTGCTGTTGTAACAGACGCAACGACACTGGCAACCATTACTCTGCACAGCTGATACGTGATTGGGCTGTCACTTTAAAGTGTAAGTTGACATAAAAACTATCCGAATATGGTACCTCGTCACAATACAACAAACAAAACAAAATCCGTACTGGAGAAATGAACGTTTCGGCCACTTTAACTTACATATTTTTTTATTTTTTTACGTTGTACCATGCTCAGAAAGCTTTTATGTCAGCTGATTTTGGACGGAAGGGTATGTACCTACGACAAAGTTGTTTACGTCAATAAAAAAAAAATATTTATGTCTGACCTACAACTCTTCATGTAAAAGTACTGTTTTATGCTCCTCTGTCATCTACAACTTTGACCCTAAAGGTTTAGGTCATTCTGTACACAAGACATAGTTGCCGAAAGCATGTGGTTGCTTTAATCTATGTCTCAATTCTGCAGAAAGCCACATCGACGGTTGTGTTTGTAATTTTCAGTACATCACCCATGATACGATACCTCGTATCGTCCCTCGCTGTTGCATTTCATGTTCTTTAGGAAGGTTCTTAAGGCATCGCTTTGACTGTTTCCTGTCGGTGAAAAATTCTTATGAACCATATTCGTCTGGTATGGCTTCAATCCTTTCCGAAGCTCGATTGTAGGACTTTTTGGTGACTGAAATGCCCCTCTGGCACGTAACAAGCGCTGTGTAGCGTGGTCCCAGCAGCGGGGCTGCTACTACCTGCCTTCGCAGTCCTCTACCATTGCCTCACACGATTCCCGATGCTTCTCTCTTACAACACAATCGACAGCTGTCCAGCTGCGTGCGCTACCACAGCATCGGCTCTGCCCTCCACTTTGTCACTGCACGCAAGCCATCCGCAAATAACTGTAAGTGGTCTTTACTAGACTGCGTGCCTTGAGAGAGTTTGTCTTCCAACCGTACTTTTTTGGATTGCAGAAATGTTTGATTGGTATTAACAATTATCGTATGAAAATTATCTACTTTGAGCTGCATCTACAGTACTAAAATAAAGGCACATTCATGCAAGCTAAAGGTTGTCTGAAGGCTTAGATGAACAGGCGAAAAACTGATTCTGATTTTCCACAGCTTACAGGATAAATGGCAGACAAAATGTATATCAGTTGTTTATAAAAACTTTTGCGAACGTTGAAATATTACTTATCGCTGTTGTATTTTGTATCTCGCTTTTGATTTTATCTAGGTGTACACAATTCTGCAATCACTTCCACAAAAGCAAAATGAGCCACGATTAAATTAATAAAATAATGAGTACGCTATACCCCTAGGTTGCGCATTATCTATGGCCCTCTGTAAATACGAGGGCTATTCGGAAAGTATGAAACGATAGGTCGCGAAATGGAAGCCACAGTAAAAGACAAAACTGTTTTATTTGCAACGGTTAGCTACACCTTCCAGCTACTTCTCTACACAGTCGCCGCTCAGACTTAGACATCTGTCGTAGCGTTCTGCCAACTTTTCAGTTCCCTCGTTACAGAAGACAGCCGCCAGTGCTTTTCGACAATTTTCTACTATGGACTGCAGCTCGTTGTCTGTGTCAAAATATTGTCTTCATAGCCAGTGGTTCATTTGAGCAGAGATGAACCTCAGGGGTAGCCAATTACAGGCTGTATTGTGGGTGATCAAACACTTCCCATCGGAAACGCTGCAGGAGCTCCTGCAGAGTGCGGCCGAGAATTGAGGCGTTGAGATCACAAAAGGGACTTGTCATCATTTTTGGGGTGTTTGAGTTATTACTGTAGTTGGTATTTTCACACGATTCCGCATCTTTTGGTGCTAAAATGGGATTTTTTCAGTGTTTTTCCCCGTCAAAACCAGTGTTGAAATTACGTTTCGTGCAGAAAGAGGATTTGTCACAGAGACAACTCCCTATACCGCACGAAAGAACGTGAGGCGTGAGGGCAGCACTGTAGCGTTTTGCAGTAATCAGCTGTGGCGATGGAAACCGTCAGACGAGTCCGAAGACGTTTTACATGAATTTAGAAGGAAGAAAAGACGCCCCGAATTGTGGAAGAGGAACGTGATTAAACAAAAGAAGGTCAAGGACACGTTGTGAAAAACTTGTACTAGGAGAAGAAGTGGGAAAATCAGAAATGATCAAATTCGATTTCATGCAGAACGTGCCTGTTCCACGCATACCGATAACTGATATGTTCTATTTGCGGCAGCTACGGGTATTCATAGATTTTCTGATAACAAAGCTTTCATTTATATGTTTGATGAAGTAACCGCTAAGAAGGGTCCTAATGCAGTGGTTTCTCTCCTTATGGACTTCATAACTAAACATGGGGCCTCTAGTGTGAAAACGTTGTATTCATTTTCACATGCCTGTACAGGGCAGAATAGGAATCGCACAATGGTTCAATTTTGGTACACTTTAGTTCATAGTGGTAGATTTTCCAACGTTTTCCACATGTTCCTAGCCCGTGGGCATTCCTACAATGCCTGTGTTAGGGACTTTACTAGTCTGGAATTACGGAAAAGGAAACAGGACACAGTTTATACTCTCCACCAATGGTTCGCAGTACTACAGAAAGCAAGGAAAGGCATGCATATTGAAATGTGCACACAAGACGCATTTCTTGAATATCAGAAACATCTATATTCATTTTTTAAGAAGTCTGTAACTGTGAAAGGAGTAAAATGGGCTATTACACGTTACAAACAATTTGAATACGCTGACCAGTCAAAATGCGTCTCTGTTTCACCCAATAGCAGTGGAATGGTGAAATATGATTTTCGTCTGGTTAAGGCTGGGACAGTCCCTCATTTCCATAATGTGCCGAGAGCGTACATGGACGTCATTCCAATGAAACCTGAGAAACTGAAGGATATTGTACGCATGGTTGACGTTATCTCTTTGCAGTTTCGTGAGTATTTTGATAGCCTTCTAAAGCAATGCGACATTAATAAACTGACTGGTGGAGAGGACGTCAATGAATCTGGAAGTGAAGTTTGGGACAGAGACCAAGAGTGACAAATTTATGAACATATATCTCTGTCAGTATAAAAAGGGTTGTTTAATAAGTAAAACATGTGGAATTAACTCTTCCACGTTACATGTGTATGACCATGTTGAAATGATTAAAAATAATATTTTGCTTGTAGATGTGGTATTTTGTTTCGTTACACAACATTTCAGTACAAAGAGTGTTGTTTAAATAAAAAAGGGAATATGTCAGTTATTTTCTATTACCATTTTCTATTAGTTGCCTAAATCCTATGTTTACAGATTGTTGGTATAACATTGCATTCCTCCTCACGAGTCTGTGGGACGAACTATAAGGTTTGGAAATAACGCTATTCAGAGTTATACTGTTTTTTCAGTAGTATCTCAGATCATCAGTTAAGTGACATATCCCCGTTTTGATCTCAACGCCTCAATTGTCGTGTAGAACGAACCGCATGACAGTTAAGTTATGTGGATTGCATAGCTTCAGGTGAAATCTTTCGCCAGAACCTCATACTTGCCGGGAGACGGTAATTTCTAGCCATCTTCACGTTCCCACTGTGAGGTCAGAACTGAAAAGAGCAACATGATGCGATCGACGGGCGTACTAGACACAGTACCCAACACATATGTGCAAAGCTTCAGCAAATTTTCACTGTATTTTCCATTTCGCGACCGATCGTTCCTTACTTTTCAAATAACCCTCGTACTATTATGCTGTAAAAGAGAGAAGCAGTGACAGTAGAATTGGTCGGTCAGGTGAATTCAGTGAGTTGTTCTAGTCATTGGATGTCGCCTGAGGAACAAATCCAAGAGGGAAATTTCAACCCTTTTCAAGCAGCCCAAGTTGACAGTTGATGATGTGATGGAAACGCGAAGGAAGAACCGCAACCAAGGCAAGAGGAGGCAGAGGTCACGAACTGATGAATAGGAGCCGTAGAGCTTAGAGAAGGGCGGAAGTAAAAAATCGCGTGAAATCAGTGGGAGAATTACCCGTAAGTTCCAATGTGCTACCAGCAGTCCATCTTGCACAATAACTGTGCGTTGAGAGGTAAAAAGAGTGGGGTACATTGTAGAGCGCCTCCTGATAAGCCACACACTGCTGAAGGCAATGCTAAACGACACTTGACGTGCAGTGAAGGGTGACGCCACTGAACAGTGGATGACTGGACACGAGTGATCTGGAGTGATGAAATCGCCATACAGTGTGGCAGTCCGATGCAAGGCTTTGGGTTGGCGGATGCTGCCTACGTGTGTACGATGGAGGGGGCGTTACGGCATTGGCGTGTTTCTCGTGGTTAAGGAGCGATGTCCATACTGCGCTCAAGGAAACCCTAAATACACATTTTACGGTATTGCGTCCTGCGTACAGTAGATGAACAGTTTGGAGACGATGGCTGTTTGTATCACCTTAACAACGCATCCTGTCATAAACCAGCAACTGTGATGCAATGGCTAGTGGACGTAACATTCCTGAAATGGATTGGCCGTCCCAGAGTCCCAACCTGAGCCCGACGCAATGCCTTTGAGATGACTTAGAACGTTGACTTCGTCCCAGACCCCAGCGTTCAACATCGTTATCTTTTGTCGCTTCGTCTCCTGAGGAACAACGGGCTGCCATTCCTCCACAGATATGCATTCAAGCTCTCATAAAGGTGAAGGATGGACGCTAGCCTTATTAGTTTCCACTAGTAGGTGGCCGAATATTTTTGATCAGGTAGTGTATTTGCGGGATATTGAGGAGATCAATATGATTCAAAGAAAGCAAAAAAAAAAAAATCCCTTTAGTTTAGATAACATTTGAACATCCTGAAATCACAGAGGCAATAGAATCTGCCCCAAAGATCTTCCCTCTTTTTTCTTCACCTGTCTTCAGAATTCAACCTCTTTCCTGCAGTGGGATGTCTCTCAAAATATCGAATAGTGTCATTGGAGCTACTTAGAAATAATTTAGTCCTTAGTTCAATGTTAAGTTGCTTCCAAGCATTATCCATTAAGAAACAATAAATTTCTAAATGAATCGTGGTAAAAAGAGGCAATTTTTTAATTTACTTCGAATAGGGTAACCGTATTATGCAACCACTCTTGAAACTCGTTTTGTGTGATGTACAACAAGTATGATTTGTTTCAGAGCGAGAGTCTGCGTCGGTCCGCCTACAGTTGCTGCTGGGTGGACGCTGATGATCCTTTCAAACGGGCGCTCGTCATATTCGTGATAAGAGCATCGCAGCCTCTGGAGTTCTCGGTGGGGAAGTTAATTAAGCTGTCCAGCGAGACGTTTTTGCAGGTTACACTGGAGTCATTTTGCTATATTTGTTAGGAACTAACTTCTTATTTGAATACACTAAGCGCATTTAATACAGTAAGTAGGTCGTTTCAGACTGCTTATGTTGACATAACTGATAAGGAACGAGATTCTCCTGGGAATCGACGAGGAAAGAAATACATTGGGACAAAACATTATGATCACCTGATTCATAGCGTGCTGGAATTGTGAACAGGTTAATAATCGAAGATATCACCCGCTCCAACGTTTGCTACTAGTATTTGGAAGCATTGTGTAATTTCGAACTGCGTAGACAGGTATCAACAGGTACTATTACCAAATTCGTAAAATGTGATACGGATATGGCAAATAGGCCAACATCGTCGTGTATATAAAGAGTCCACTCATAACGGCAGTAACGGCATGTAAGAATTTAATTAGGTCATTTTTACTGATCCCTTCATCATTGTAATCATCAGCCACTTAACATCCAGGCGCTTAAATGACTCCTCTATACATGTCGCTACATTAGTTTTCATTTACAGTGTACTCATACATACTAACCCTGCTTGCTTTTCAGTGTCAACCAGCAATCTTCCGATAGGTTATCGTCTTGGTCTTATCTCCTGGAACCCAACGAAGACCTGCTCAGTCTACCCTCCCTCCTCAAATTTATTTTAACGGCAGTCATAACTGCGCCCTCCATTCTAATCTGTTGAGTCAAACTTTAATCTGTTGAGTCAAACTTTAATCTGTTGAGTCAAACTTCTGTTTCTTCATCTGCTCACGCCACTCAGTCTCGAGATGCATCCCTCCATTGTCTTCTGAGCGATCGGCATTTATTTTATTGATGAACAAATCGACAATGAATGAATAATTCTATGTTTAGAAAAAATTCCATTTTTTAGGTGATTGGTCAAATGGAAGGATTTTCCCTTCAGTACCCATTAGTCGACATATGTTTCAATCGGCAAAATTAGTTGCATGAAATTATTTCAGTCTTTCTTACTTTCGACGATGCTTTTAATGGTTACGTACCTTATACCTACGACTCTCACGGTGAGAGCGTAACTTCCAGAAATTCTCTACACAACAGTTGCTGCCAATTGTCGTTTGGTACTGCCAGCTGCAGCCACGTTTCTAGTTCGTCATTTTTATTGTCCTTCGTTGCGTAAATTACGACATTTACGAAAGTAAAATATTCTTGCGTAAATTACGACATTTACGATAGTAAAACAAGGGACAGGAAATGGCTGTTGGGACTGCCATGAAAAACCCAAAATATTAAGTCAGTTATAGAACCAAGAATAGATTACAAAACACTAACAGATTTAGACAGCTTTTATCCAGCGCGGCGTGCTCGTAAAGGAAAGGCTCTTCGGTCAATCAAACGCCATCTGCATAGGGTAAAAGATAATCACGATAACACTTCCTTATATTTTCATTTCAGCTGTTGTATCTCTGATGGACATATTAAGCGCTCGTAGACGGTCAGTAAAGTCTTCAGTAATATTGTGGACTGGAATGTTCGACGATAAAAACGTTGTTGCTGTGACGACTGCAAATAGAAAAAAATTGGATGGAGTATTGGTTAAACGTGGTCAAAGACCACTTCCGAGAGCTAGTTGAAAGAACTGAGGTTGAACGAAAAAAAGAATTACCTTAAATTTTTATGTGTCGATGATCCAACATTTGATAAGGTTCCCATATAAGCGTTCCCATATAAAAGCGCTTGCTCGCTTCCTGCTCTCCCCTCTCAACCCAGCCCTTTGAAATTCTAGTACGGAGTTTTTATTCATTACAGAATTCTCATACACTAAGTGACTGATCGGAGTGATACAATACTACGGCTTTAGTAAAGACTGCATTGCTGTTTGTTGGTTGGTTTTAAGTATCATAGTAATCTACATATAAGAAATATTGCGTTCATCATGAACCAGAGCCGCAGTTCCACCAAACCTGCGTTATCTAATACGCTACGGTACCTTGTTACTGGCAGTTCCCCCGATGAATTGAAATTTTTATATTCAGTTTCACCTTAAAGTATTTGAGACATAATTACGGAAACGTGTAAGTAATATTTGCACACAAACACCTATATATATACTTCTATTTCTAACTTCGCTTTAATTGAGTTTACTAAAAACATCTTGCTTGGACATTGTCTGTGTACTGAGTGACTAATCATACGATTCCTTGTTAACATTCCGGTTTTCGTAGTGATGTTCCTTAATAATCCACAATGCCGGCAATAACTTCCTCACTTCGATGCACAGTAATACGATCTTTCGTCTTGGTTCGGATTCATTAACGACACAACAGGAACACTCGGCAAACACAGACATCCAGAGTAAGCAGCGCAGGGGAGACTGGCAAGAATATTCTCAATACTGCCCACAGAGGGCCCAGTATTTCCAAGCAGCACAGTATGTTTCAGTAGTTTTTTATGTGCTCGATATTCATCTACATAAGTATATGTTTACTCTGCAAGCGGATTCACGTTGTGTATAGCGGAGAGTATTTTGTGTATCAGTGTTAGTCACTTCCCCACTTTCCTTTCCTATTCCAGACACGTGTGTTTCCCGGGAAGAGCAATTGCTGGTAAACATCCATGTGGCCTCGAATCTCTCTAATTTTAGCTTTGCGTGAGTTAGTAATGTACCGGTTGACTCGTCTAGAAACGTACGCTCTCGGAACTTTAATAGGAGACCATGCCGTAGTGTAGAACGGTTATCGTGCAGCGTCTGGCACTGTAGTTGGCTGACTGTCCTTTGGCGCTTACTACATCAACCTACAACGAAGAGTGCTGCTATCCTTTGGATCTTCTCTATTTCCTCTATCAATCCTATCTGGTACAGATGCCATACTCACGAGCAGTATCCAAGTGTTAGTCGAACGAGTGTTTTGTAGGCTACTTCCTTTGTTGATGAACTACACTTCCTGACGATTCTTCCGATGACTCTCAGTCTGGCATCTGCCCCACCCGCGATTAATTTTATGTGGTCGTTCCATTTCAGATAGCTCCGTATGCATTCTCCTACATATTTTATGGAAGTAACAGTTTCCAGTGACTGTTCTGCAAACGTGTAATCACACAATAAAGAGTCTTTCTGTCTATGTATTCGCAATAAGTTACATTTGTTTATACTGAGGGTCAATTCTCACTCCCTGCACCAAGCGTCGAGCGACTGCAGCTTTTCGCGCCTTTCGTTACAATTTTCTTTTCATGCTACTTCTATGTATACAGCTGAATCATCCGCTAAAGGTCCCCAGGAACTTCCGACGCTACCTGGTAAGGTTGCTTGTATTCGTTGTGAAAAGTAATGGTTTTATACACCTCCCTTGGGACACGTACTTTACGTCGGAAGATTTTCTCCTTTCAGAATGACATTTGCTAGAAACTCTCCAATCCAATCGCACACTTGGGCTGATATTTCCTGTTGTTGTTGTGGTCTTCAGTCCTGAGACTGGTTTGATGCAGCTCTCCATGCTATTCTATCCTGTGCAAGCTTCTTCATCTCCCAATACGTACTGCAGCCTACATCCTTCTGAATCTGTTTAGTGTATTCATCTCTTGGTCTCCCTCTACGATTTTTACACTCCACGCTGCCCTCCAATACTAAATTGGTGATCCCTTTATGCCTCAGAACATGTCTTACCAACCGATCCCTTCTTCTTGTCAACTTGTGCCACAAACTCCTCTTCTCCCCAATCCTATTCAATACTTCCTCATTAGTTACGTGATCTACCCATCTAATCTTCAGCATTCTTCTGTAGCACCACATTTCAAAGGCTTCTATTCTCTTCTTGTCCAAACTATTTATCGTCCATGTTTCACTTCCATACATGGCTACACTCCATACAAATACTTTCAGAAACGACTTCCTGACATTTAAATCTATACTCGATGTTAACAAATTTCTCTTCTTCAGAAACGCTTTCCTTGCCATTGCCAGTCTACATTTTATATCCTCTCTACTTCGACCATCATCAGTTACTTTACTCCCCAAACAGCAAAACTCATTTACTACTTTAAGTATCTCATTTCCTAATCTAATTCCCTCAGCATCGCCCGACTTAATTCGACTACATTCCATTAGCCTCTTTTTGCTTTTGTTGATGTTCATCTTATATCCTTCCTTCAAGACACCGTCCATTCCGTTCAACTGCTCTTCCAAGTCCTTTGCTGTCTGACAGAATTACAATCTCATCGGCGAACCTTAAAGTTTTTATTTCTTCTCCATGGATTTTAATACCTACTCCGAATTTTTCTTTTGTTTCCTTTACTGCTTGCTCAATACACAGATTGAATAACATCGGGGGCAGGCTACAACCCTGTCTCACTCCCTTTCCAACCACTGTTTCCCTTTCATGTCCCTCCACTCTTATAACTGCCATCTTGTTTCTGTACAAATTGTAATTAGACTTTCGCTCCCTGTATTTTACCACTGCCACCTTCAGAATTTGAAAGAGATTATTCCAGTCAACATTGTCAAAAGCTTTCTCTAAGTTTACAAATGCTAGAAACGTAGGTTTGTCTTTTCTTAATCTAGCTTCTAAGATAAGTCGTAGAGTCAGTATTGCCTCACGTGTTCCCATACTTCTACGGAATCCAAACTGATCTTCCCCGAGGTCGGCTTCTACCATTTTTTCCATTCGTCTGTAAAGAATTCGCGTTAGCATTTTGCAGCCGTGATTCATTAAACTGACAGTTCGTAATTTTCACATCTGTCAATACCTCCTTTCTTTGGGATTGGAATTATTATATTCTTCTTAAGTATGAGGGTATTTCGCCTGTCTCATACAGTTTGCTCACCAGATGGTAGAGTTTTGTCAGGACTGGCTCTCCCAAGGCTGTCAGTAGTTCTAATGGAATGTTGTCTACTCCCGGGGCCTTGTTTCGATTTAGGTCTTTCAGTGCTCTATCAAATTCTTCACGCAGTATCATATCTCCCATTTCATCTTCATCTACATCCTCTTCCATTTCCATAATATTGTCCTCAAGAACATCGCCCTTGAATAGTCCCTCTATATACTCCTTCCACCTTTCTGCTTTCCCTTCTTTGCTTAGAACTGGATTTCCATCTGAGCCCTTGATATTCATAGAAGTGGTTCTCTTTTCTCCAAAGGTCTCTTTAATTTTCCTGTAGGCAGTATCTATCTTACCCCTAGTGAGGTAAACCTCTACATCCTTACACTTGTCCTCTAGCCATGCCTGCTTAGCCATTTTGCACTTCCTGTCGATCTCATTTTTGAGACGTTTGTTTTCCTTTTTGCCTGCTTCATTTACTGCATTTTTATGTTTTCTCCTTTCATCAATTAAATTCAGTATTTCTTCTGTCACCCAAGGATTTCTGCTGGCCCTCTTCTTTTTACCTTCTTGATCCTCTGCTGCGTTCACCACTTCATCCCTCAAAGCTATCCATTCTTCTTCTACTGTATTTCTTTCCCCCATTCTTGTCCTCAAATTCCCACCTTTTTGCAGTTTCTTCAGTTTTAATCTACAGTTCATAACCAATAGATTGTGGTCAGAGTCCACATCTCCCCCTGGAAATGTCTTACAATTTAAAACCTGGTCGCTAAATCTCTGTCTTACCATTATATAATCTATGTGATATCTTCTAGTATCTCCAGGGTTCTTCCATGTATACAACCTTCTTTCATGATTCTTGAACCAAGTGTTAGCTATGATTAACTTATGCTCTGCGCAAAATTCTATCAGGCGGCTTCCTCTTTCATTTCTTAGCCCCAATCCATATTCACCTACTATGTTTCCTTCTCTCCCTTTTCCTACTCTCGAATTCCAATCAACCATGACTATTAAATTTTCGTCTCCCTTCGCTACCTGAATAATTTCTTTTATCTCATCATACGTTTCATCAATTTCTTCGTCATCTGCAGAGCTAGTTGGCATATAAACTTGTACTACTGTTGTAGGCGTGGGCTTCGTGTCTATCTTGATATTTCCTAAGATCGTGTATTTTTCAGTAGTCTAACGGGTCATCTAGGGGTGCCGGCACGGTAGCTCAGTGTGTTCGGCCAGAGGGTCAGCTGCCCTCTGTAATAATAAAAAACTGAGTGAACAGATCGACGAAGAACCTAAATAGGTGTCATCGGACGTCCACCCCGTACAAATTCAACGAACATTTAAGAACATAATGACATAAAAAATGGGTAGCGTCTATGATTCGTAATCAGATTATCTTCGGTCCCGGGTTCGAATTCCACCACTGCTTAAATTTTGATTAATAATCAGCATTGGCGGCCGAAGACTTCCGGCATAAGACGTGAAGAAGCCACCCCTCATTCTGCCAACGGCCCTGTCAAAGAGAGCGGAGGAGCGGAAGAGGGTCAGGGCACTCTCTTGTCCTAGGGATGGGGAAACTGCCCCGAAAGGCGGAAGAATCAGCAATGATCAACGGCTTGAGGATGCAGAAGGCAATGGAAACCACTGCATTAAAGGGACGTAACGTGTATCCACAGGACATGTGGCCTGTAATTGAAGAAGTGTCATGATCTCTCCATTGGCAAAAGATTCCGGAATAGTCCCCCATTCGGATCTCCGGGAGTGGACTGCCGAGGGGGAGGTTAACATGAGAATTAGGTTGAATAATCAGGGGAAGAATATCTTTCAACGAGTCGGGGCGTAGAATTTCAGAAGCTTGAAGGTGGTAGGGAAACTAGAAAATATGAAAAGGGAAATCCAAAGGGCTCACGCTTGATATAGTAGGGATCAGTGAAGTGAAGTGGAAAGAAGACAAGGATTTCTGGTCAGATGAGTATAGGGTAATATCAACAGCAGCAGAAAATGGTATAACGGGAGTAGGATTCGCTTTGAATAGGAAGGTAGGGCAGAGAGTGTGTTACTGTGAACAGTTCAGTGACACAGTTGTTCTTATCAAAACCGACAGCAAACCACCACCAGCAACGGTAGGTCAGGTATACATACCGACGTCGTAAGCTGAAGATCAAGAGATAGAGAAAGTGTATGAGGATACTGAAAGGGTAATACACTATGTAAAGGGAGACTGGAATGCAGTTGCAGGGGAAGGAGTAGAAGAAAAGGTTACAGGAGAATATGGGCTTGGGACAAGGAATGAGAGAGGAGAAAGACTAATTGAGTTCTGTAACAAGTTTCAGCTAGTAATAGCGAATACTCTCTTCAAGAATCACAAGATGAGGAGGTGTACTTGGAAAAGGCCGGGTGATACAGGAAGATTTCATTTAGATTACATCATGGTCAGACAGAGATTCCGAAATCACATATTGGATCGTAAGGCGTACCCAGGAGCAGACATAGACTCAGATCACAATATAGTAGTGATGAAGAGTAGGCTGAAGTTCAAGACATTACTCAGGAAGAATCAATACGCAAAGAAGTGGGATACAGAAGTACTAAGGAATGACGAGATACGGTTGAAGTCCTCTAAGGCTATAGATACAGAAATAAGGAAAAGCTCAGTACAGAGTACAGTTGAAGAGGAATGGACATCTCTAAAAAGAGCCAACACAGAAGTTGGGAAGGAAAACATAGGTAAGAGGAAGGTAACTGCACAGAAACCGTGGGTAACAGAAGAAATACTTCAATTGATCGATGAAAGGAGGAAGTACAAAAATATTCCGGGAAATTCGCTGAGGAATGAAATAAATAGGAAGTGCAGGGAAGCTTAGACGAAATGGCTGCAGGAAAAACATGAAGACATCGAAAAAGAAATGATTCTCGGAAGGACAGACTCAGCATACAGGAAAGTCAAAAAACCTTCGGTGACATTAAAAGCAAGGGCGATAACATTAAGAGTGTAACGGGAATTCCACTGTTAAATGCACAGGAGAGAGCGGATAGGTGGAAAGAAAACATTGAAAGCCCCTATGAGGGGGAAGATTTGTCTGATGTGATAGAAGAAGAAACAGGAGTCGATTTAGAAGAGATAGGGGATCCAGTATTAGAATCAGAATTTGGAGGATCAAATACGGCACAAGGGATCGATAACATTCCATCACAATTTCTAAAATCATTGGGGAAAGTGGCAACAAAACGACTATCGACGTTGGTGTGTAGAATGTATGAGTCTGGCGACATACCATCTGACTTTCGGAAAAGCATCATCCGCACAAATTCCAAACACGGCAAGAGCTGACAAGGGCGAGAATTACCGCACAGTCAGCTTAACAGCTTATGCATTCAAGTTTCTTACAAGAATAGTATACAGAGGAATGGAATATAAAATTGAGGATGCACTAGATGAAGATCAGTTGGGCTTTAGGAAAGGTAAAGGCACGAGAGGGGCAATTGTGACGTTGCGGTGTATAATGGAAGCAAGATTAAAGAAAAATCAAGACACGTTCATAGGATTTGTCGACCTGGTAAAAGCGTTCGTCAATGTAAAATGGTGAAGTTGTTCGAATTTCTGAGGAAAGTAGGGGTAAGCTACAGGAAGAGACGGGTCATGTACAGTATGTACAACAACCAAGAGGGAATAATAAGAGTGGACGACCAAGAACGAAGTGCTCGAATTAAAAAGGGGTGTAAGACAAGAATGTAGCCTTTCGGCTCAACAGTTCAATCTGTACATCGAGAAAGCAGTTATGGAAATAAAATAAAGGTTCAGGAGTCGAATTAAAATTCAAGGTTAAGGATATCAATTATACGATTCGCTGATGACGTTGCTATCCTGAGTGAAACTGAAGAAGAATTAGATGATCTGCTGAACGGAATGAACAGTCTAATGAGTACAGAGTATGGACTGAGAGTATATTCAAGAAAGACGAAGTTAATGAGAAGTAGTAGAAATGAGAACAGCGAGAAACCTAACATGAGGATTGATGGTCACAAAGTGGATGAAGTTAAGAAATCTGCTACCTTGGCAGTAAAATAACGAACGACGGACGGAGCAAGCAGTACATCAAAAGTAAACTAGCAATTCAAAAAGGGCATTCCTGGCTAAGAGAAGTCTACTAATATCAAATATCGACCTTAATTTGAGGAAGACATTTCTGAGAATGTACGTCTGGAGTACAGCATTGTATAGCAGTGAAACATGGACTCTGGTAAAACCGGAACATAAGAGAGTCGAAGCATTTGAGATGTGGTGGTACAGACGAATGTTGAAAATTAGGTGGACTGGTAAGGTAAGAAAAGAGGAGGTTCTGCGCAGAATCGGAGAGGAAAGAAATATGTGAAAACAGTGATAAGAAGAAGGGACAGGATGATAAGACCCATTAAGACATAAGGGAATGACTTCCATGGTACTAGATGGAGCTGTAGAGGGCAAAAAGTGTACAGGAAGACAGATTGGAATACATCCAGTAAATAATTGAGGAAGTAGTTTGTAAGCGGTATTCTGAGATGAAGAGGTTAGCACAGGAAAGGAATTCGTCAGAAGACTGATGACAAAAAAAAAAAAGAAGGCGACAATACTGAACTGTAACTAATGCCTCCTGGGTGTCAAGGAAAACGGCATTCATTGCTTTCTGGGCCTCTAGGACGAACAGAGGGACCTAAGTGTTACACGATCGGTGTTTTCGGAAAACATGTTGATTCCTGCAGGGGAGATTTTCGGCCTCCAGAAATGTCATAATACGAGAGCATGAAACATGTTTCAGAATTCTACAGCTGATCGACATCAGTGGTTACACCAGTGGTTTGGTGCATCTGTTGGACAAGCCTTTACGAAAACAGGAATGACCTGGGCTTCTTTCTAATCGTTATGGATACTTCTTTCCTCTACACTCTGTGTAGAATCGAACTCACATACCGTCACGTCCAGTGGTTCTTTCTTCGTTAAGCGATTACAATGGTTTTTCTGTCCTTTGGTCATTTCTTTCGAAACAGTTTTAGAAAAAGAAGTTTAATATTCCGGTTTTTCTTTGTTATCCTCCGTTTCATTGTCATTATGGTCATGGAATGTCTGGACAGATGGCTTCTGAGAATATTATGTTCAGTCGATGGACAGAATTTTGTTTCCCATTTCCTGGAAAGATTCACGCATCCTTACGCTGGTTTTGGCGTCATTAAGCTTTGGTTTGTCACTAATGCTTTGGCTGCTTTTAAATTTGCAGTGAAGCTCTTTTTGCTTTCGCAGTAGCTTTTTAGCACGGTTGTCAAGCCTCGGCAGTTCTTTTGCATCGCTCACAATTTTGGTCGGGACATACTTCTCTATAGCGTATTATACGATACTCTTGAAATTTTTCCGTTGATGCCCAACACATTGTCAATGCCGAAGATGAAAGTTTCGTGTTGACTTGTCAGGTAGTCTGAAATCTGCCTCTTTTCCTCTCTTTCTAAAGAGAAAGATCTTCCTAATTTTCTGTGTATTCCTGTTTACAGCTGTATTCACTGATGCTGTAAGTGTTTCGTGATCACTGATTCCTCTGTAGGAGAGTCTAAAGGTTTGAATCTGTTTGTTGCAATAGGTCTAAGATTAGCTGATTAACTGCTCAAGGTAATTTCCGGGTAACGCACTTACGACAATTTCCACGCTATTCTCGACCCTACCATCTTCCCATATCGCTTGAGTCTCGCGTTCTATTGCTGGTAAGTTAAAATCTCCATCTAAAACTATAGCACGACTACGAAATTTACGCGAAATATTCTCCATGGTCCCCCTCAATTGTAACGCCACTCCTGCCGCTTAGGAAGGAAGTCTGTAAAAGCACGACTATGTTTGATCCACCTATTCTTCACCGAATTATTTGCCATTCTGAATCGGTACTAATCTCACCAAATATTATCTTTCTTTGCTCTACACACACTTAGAGAAATTTATCTAGTCCGACGTTACCTGAATGACACCATTCCAGGACGTTGGATTGGAAGAGGAGGAGCAGAAGATAAACATCATCGCCGGTGGCCTCCCATGTCTCCAGAACTCACACGTTGTGACTTTTATCTGTGGTATTACGTAAAAGACTGCGTTTTTATTCCCCTCTGCGCCTGACAATCTTAGAAGTCTGCGACATCGCATTGCTGAATCTGTGAATTCGATAATGAGAGACTAGCTGCTTTGTGTGTGGCAAGAAATGAGCCAGCGTTTTGGCATTTGTCCTGTAAGATATTGTGCTCACATTGAATGTGTAAAAATTTCAAGTTTTCTCTTTCCAGGGAAGTTGGAATTGTGTTTCTATCTTTTGTAGTTTGGAAGCAATAAATGTTTGATATCTGTCCCTTCTTTTTGAATAGCCTTATACTTGACGGAGGAGTTGGTGTTTATTTGGATGTTAGGCAGTCGTTTGACGTTGTAAGTCAGACTTGTCTGAGTGCATTCTCCATGCTGTGTTCGACTGCTGGCTAAGATTAGTGCTGAAGTTCGATGTATTCATGGCCGCTACCTCTCGTGTACTCGGTTCGACATTTCTTTCTGCCGTAAAATTATGGATCTCTTCTCTCACTACCTGGTGTAAAAGAGAGGCAAGGTCTTGGCGGTCTACAACAAGTGCCATGGAGACCACATTCGGCAGTCGGTCATATCTCTTTCGTCCGACACTTCCCTGTTGCATTTCCTCGTTGTACTGGCGCCGCTTAATGAATTGTTCTGTTATTGCGAGAAGAGCTTGCTACACGTGTTCCGCGATTCCTTTCATCAAATGTGAGATTTTGCTGGCTTCTGTCGTATTTGGATTCGTAATCTTCTACAGCGCTAAAACATTTTCTATGTACGACTGAGGCAGTTAGGCAGTTAGGTTCTTGACCGTGTAGGTGAGGCACATACACTGCCGAACTGGAGCCACGATGATGTTGATGTTTTGAAGTATCTGGCGTCTTCATCAAACTATGCCACGTCGTAACCACACAAACATCTCCAAATCCGAAACCAGGGTCGTCAGTGAAGCATAGCATTTACCCTGTTATCATTGAAAACACGTTTATGACGAACGCTAACGTACACTAACAGAACTGCCACGTATTTATACAACCATAGAATGTTACACAACATGTAAACGTTACAAACGCAAGAAGTTTGGAGGACATTCTAGAAACGATAAGTACTAAATAATAACTAATAACTATAGAAAAAGCTAATTTTAAGGAGATGTGAACTGACGACCAGGAACACACTACCCAGCAACGATAACTAAATGCTAGTGTACGAGCCGTTGCACTTATTTCTCACTAATGTCTTTAAAAAAACTGAACTCACATCAATACAAGGCGGAAGTGTCTTAGATATTATGAGAAGTATTTCAACTAGTTTGATTTAACTGTCAATTCTTTTAGTTTTGATAATCGTCTGATCTCTAGCTTACATATTACATACAAAATCTTCGATAAACTGATTTACATATCCTTGCATTTGAGTGCCACTATCGCATTCCGCGCTGTTGATCATATCAGCACCACTGCGGTTAAATCTGCCTGATCTATATCGTATTCTACTACCCTGCCTCTCATATCCTTGAAGACTGCTCACAAATTACCTTCTTCGTCTACATTTCCTGCGCCTACACCTTCTAATTCTTCTTAATTTCGTACTTAATTAGTCAACGTAATTTTTAATAACCTTCTACATTCTATTTACTTCCTCCCCGGTTTTCTTGCAGTTCACTCTGTCATAAATACTTCCTTAATTTTGCGACGGTTGTTTATTGCAAGTAGAGCTCTTGTGGATGGAATCTTTCTGCACCTAAGGCAAACCTATTCTTGTATCTTTCTATTTCTGAGCACCTTGAGTAATCTTCTTCATGAAACAGCAGAATTCTTTCGCTTCTGCTATCTTCTTTCTAATTTTGATTTTTGATGAGTCACATTGTTCCTTTCTACTACTCTATCATAGCTATCGTCCTAGATTTGTTTATTTGTAAGCCACATTCTGCACTAATTAGATTATCCTGTCCATCTACAGTACTTATATGTTGTATAGCGTTGCGGCAACAAGGACACGGCTTCCTCGAATCTTTGCAGTGGTATCTGTTCCCCTAAAACCTTTACTATTGTTGTAGCTAAACTGATATTCGTCCAGCAACTATTGAAGTTTTCTTCCGAATCATTTGTTTCTTAGACAAGTTAGGAAATTAAAATCTCGGACTGCCAGACGTTCCCTTTTTTTAAAAACTTTATGTCTGACAGGTTTTTTTTAATTTATCTAGAACTAACCAATACACCATCATATTTGATGGCCAAGTTTTTCACGAATCTTAAGCTACTTGTTAACGTTGAAGAACAAAATCTCTGACGAAAATGACACTATACTTCTCCCACATGAGTGTATTTTTAGGGTGCACTCGGCCCTGACTGTTTTTATGGGTGACTGTGTGTGAGAGCATCGAACAGCGCAGGTGGAGGAGTTCTTCGAACGAGGGAATGTTGGGTGAATGGACTGGCCTGCCCGTTCTCTCCAGCACACATGAGATGCGTTGAGGAGACATATTGCAATACGTCCACATGCGCCAACGAACATCCAGCAATTGTCAACTATGCTGGCGGAGGAATTTAACGCCCCACCACAAGAATTCCTCACCAACATTGCGGCCAGCATTTGAGCACGTGGCAGAGCATGCACTGCCGTCCGTGGTGATCGAACACCCTATTAAGAACTATGGCCAGCCTTTTCTAACGTCTATGGCACTATCAAGAACCGCGATGTCTCTAGTGTAATTGTTATCTTCGAATACAAGTGTGATTTCTATTCTTCTCAATGCTTATATCTTTCAGTTACTTACTGTGCTAAGCTTTAGCAGTTCTGTCAATACATGGCGCAAGTTTCATCGAATTATGTTACGTGGTAACGACGCAAAATGCGAAAGTTGCTTCCGGCAGACGCCGAGCCGAGCGGACGCGCCAGCATCGGCAGCAGCAGCAGTTGTCTGATACACAGTAATTACTTTAGTTTCTGCTTTTTTTAAAGTGCTTCTGCTAAGAACTGAACTATACCTGTGCATTTGGCTGTGTAGACTAGTGGTTGGCAAATTACTGTAAGTTTTTGTTTCTTCGTAAACATTAGTGCATATGTGAATCTTCAGGTTTTGGCGGCGCAAAGACTGTCCCATTAAGTTTCGGGTGTGCAGCCGCAAGAAATCTCCTTCTCCTTCTTGCGGCTGCACACCCGAAACTTAATGGAACAATTAGTGCATATCTTTGTGTAAGGCGGCTTCGTTGCGTAATTTTCCCGCCGCCAGAAGCTCCACGTCGCGCCACAAAGTTTAAATCTCGTGCTGGTACACAGCATATAGTTTAGACCAGTGCATTGTAGTTCCCATACTTACGTCGTACAGCAGCTTTCGGGTAAGCATAATTTCCAGTAACAGGTAACTGTACATACAACCACTTCAGTAGAGAAATTTATTTCTGTTTATGAACTTGCCGTCTCAGGGTGTAGTGAGAAACCTGCAGAACACTTTTTAGTGTTTCTTTATTCTCTTCGTAATACTTTACGTACAACCCAAACTCAGTAGCGCCATTTGAGATGTTGTATCTATTTTTTACGCACAACGATGAGGATAGGGATTGTACTTGCTGTGAGCGAGCACAAGCAGAGTTGACTGCTGTCGGTAAACAGCTGCTGTCGTCTGCTATCGTCGACGTACTTCTGGCTAATGCTCAAAGTTCCGACGACATAGGGGCGCTGGTGACGAGATCTGCGGCATCTTTTGTGCCTTTGGAATCCCCTGGTGATCCGGGCGTCTTCGAACACATGACATCTGACCGGCCCATCCTCATTCGAGTGCGGGTGGCAGACAATGGTGGGTTCGCGTGTCACTGGGTGGAAGGCGAAAGGGGGAGCAGGTCGCGCGGCTGGCTCCTTACGTCTTAACAACAGGTACGAGGTGATGCTCTGTGTTGATGATAACTCTGAGCCAGCACGGGATGCCTCTCCTGCTGGGCCAGCGACCGATTTTCCGACCCAGTCCAGACAAGTGCAGAGGGTGCGTATGCGTGTCATTTGGAGCTCCAAAGTTTGGCGGGTGATGGAACCCTTCAGGGGAATAGCAGCCAAGGCGCGAAAGAATGACAGTGTGCACCTGGTATGTTTGCCGGGAGAGGTCTTTTCTGTGATGTGGATGGGACCCTGACGGTGGCTCTTGAGCACGCTGTATGCAAACGGCTTCATATAGTGGCAAATCGCGATACGAATGATGCCTCGCGCTTGGGTTCTGAGAGCATCCTCGGCTCCTTTCATCGGCTGGTGATTTGGTGAAGACAACTACCGTCGCACGTGGGGGTGCAGGCTAAGCTGTCTGTTTGTAGCATCGTAAGCATCGTACCCAGGGTTGATCGCAGTCTTCTGGATTGGAACACAGTGGAAGGTCTAAACCAGAGGTTCAGCCGAATGTGCGCTGGTATCGGCTGCGAACTGCTCGACCTCCGCTACCGGGTGCAAGATGGTAGGGTTCCCCTTGATAGGTCAAGCATGCACTACATGCAGGAAGCAGCTAATAGGGTAGCAGAGCACGGACGGCGTGCACATTGGGCTTTTTTAGGTTATAGAAACTCTCTTGTGATCACAGACGATTTGCCTGCTAAATTTTTATCCACAATGTCCTCAGAGAATCTTATTCCTTGCAGATCAGAGATAGAAAAGTTTAATACGATTTTAGTAAACTGCACGAGCGTCCAAGGAAAGGTCCCAGAGTTGGCATCACTTACTGAAGGTTATAATGCATAGATAGTATTACGAACAGAAAGTTGGTCGAAACCAGACTTTGAAGTGACAGCGAAATCCTAAGTTGAGATTGGAATATTTATCGTATGGATAGGTTAGTCACCAGTAGCGGTGGCGTGTTTATTACAATAAGGTTAAAATGGTTGAGATGGCTCTAAGCACTATGGGACTTAACATCTGAGGTCATCAGTCCCCTAGACTTAGAACTACTTAAACCTAACTAACCTAAGGACATCACACACATCCATGCCCGAGGCAGGATTCGAACCTGCGATCGTAGCAGCAGCGCGGTTCCGGACTGAAGCGCCTAGAAGCACTCGGTCACAGCGGCCGACTTACAGTAAGAAATTCGATTAAATCTAGTGAGGTTATGACGGATTTCGATTGTAAATTAATCTGGATGAAGTTAAGTATCAAAGATCGGTCAAAAGTGGTAATCGGAAGCTTTTATAGACCCCTGGGTCTGAATATCTAGTGGTGGAGAACTTCAGACAGAACTTGCAGAATATCGTTGATAATTTTCCTGTTCATGTCGTTGAAATAGGTGGTGACTTCAGCTTACCAGGTATAGATCGGGAGTATCGTTCTATCGAAACTGAGCCAGAGACAGGGATTTGCGTGACATCGTTCTGGATGTTTTGTCCGAAAATGTTTTGAGCAGATAATTAGAGAACCGACGGGGTGAGAGTAACGTCTTCGATCTCCTAGCAACAAATAGACGTGAACTTACCGAATCAGTTACCGTAGATGAAAGTATTAGTGATCACAAGGCTGTGATAGCATCTTTGATATTTTTTCTTAGCAAAGGGGAGAGAATGCAAAATTCAGAGTATCTGAGCAGTTAGCATCAAATATTCGGTTATGAGAACGAAGATGTGGAGCACAAATGGAAAAAGTTCAGAGGCATCAGCAATATGTCCGAGACAAATAGGTTCCGAGCGAGGTCTTAAAGGATGGGAAAGACCCACAACGGTTTAATAGCCGTGTTACAAACCTGTTACCTAAGAAAGAGAAGTTCGTCTCAGATTGAAGAAAAGTATAAACTTAGCTGACAAACAAAAGCTGAAAGCAGCGAAAATGAGCGCAAGGAGAACAATGAGAGAAGCATTCAGTGCCTTGAAAAGTAAAACTTTGTCAACAGACCTGAGTAAAAACCTTTTATAAAAGTTTTTGGTCGTATGTAAAATCAGTAAGTGAGTCAAACTCATCTGTTCATTCGAAACTGAAGATAACAGTGAGATAGCCGAAATACTGAATTCAGTTTTCCGAGATAGTTTCACAGCAGAAGATCGTAACACGGTCTCTCCTTACAATCCCGTACGACCGTCTAATTGGCAGATATTGAGATAACTGATCGCTGAAAAACTACAATCGCTTAGTAGTGGAAAGGCGTCAGGAAAAGATGAGATATCTATACGATTCTACAAAGATTATGTGAAAGAACTTGCTCCCATTCAAGTAGTAATTTAACGTAGGTCGATTGAGAAACGAACGGTACCTAGCGACTGGAAGAAAGCGCCGGTAACTCCCGTTTTTTAGAAGGGCTGTGGGACCGATGCACTCAATTATAGATCTATACAGCTGGCGTCAATCTGTTGTTGA
The DNA here is from genome assembly GCF_021461385.2 of Schistocerca piceifrons. Taxonomy (NCBI): domain Eukaryota; kingdom Metazoa; phylum Arthropoda; class Insecta; order Orthoptera; family Acrididae; genus Schistocerca; species Schistocerca piceifrons. Next base: position 567,390,708 of record NC_060138.1, read on the forward strand.
ATTATGGAAAGTGTTTTATGCTCAAGAATTATGACTTTTTGGTGAATGAAAATCTTCTCTATAAAAATAAACATGTATTTCGCAAACAGAGATCCTGCCAAACTCAGCTCGCTCTGTTCCACCATGAGCTCCACAGCGCCGTAGACAACGGCGCTCATGTTGATGCCTTGTGACTTATCGAGTATCAGAGCAGATTTCCGATTGAATTCAAGACTTCCTTGCAGTTAAAACTCAACAAGGCGTTCTTTACGGAAGAAAAATCGAGAGATGTAACTTCCGGAGTACCCTAGGAAGTGTGATAAACGATGTAGTAGAAAGCGTTGGATGCACTTTAAGGCTGTTCGCAGATGACCCCGTTGAACAAAATAGCAACGCTATTTGCAGAACGGTCTCCAGAGCGCTAATGAATAATGCAGACTCTGGTAGTTGACCCTGAATGTAAATAAATGTAACACATTATGCACGCATCGGAAAACAGAGCCACTGTTGCACAGCTGCATTATTGACAACAAACCGCTGGAAACAGTATTTACCGTAACATATCTAGGGGCTACTATCCAGAGAGATCTTAAGTGGAAAAATAATTGAAGAAGGAGAGGCTAGATTCAGATTCATGGAAAGAATCTTAAGGAAATGTAACTCATCCACGAAGGAAGTGGCTTATAAGACGCTTGTTAGAATGATCCTTAATAATAGTTCATCTGTCTGCGTCCCCACCAGGTAGTACTGATACAAAAGATAGAGAAGGTCGAACTAACGACGACGCCTTTCGTCACGGGATCATTTAGCCGATACGAGAGCGTTACGGAGAGAGGCGTCGCGCATCACGGACAGATTTACTACTGAAATTTCGAGAGAGCCCTTCGCGAGAAGAATCGGACAACGTATTACTTCCTCCCACATATGTCTCGTGCAATGACCACGAGGAGAGAATTCGAGAAATAGGCTTATCGACAATCATTTTTCCCTCGCACTATTCGCGAGTGGTACAGGCACGAAGGGCTCAATTAGTGGTACAAAAAGTAGCCTCCCCCACACACCATCAGGTGGCTAGCGGAGTAAGAGGTAGGTGTTCATGTAAGAAGAAACTTTTTAGACTGTTTCCGACATTCCTGCGTACACTGGTGTGCAATAGGTGAGTATATCTACACCCACGTCTTACTCCGCAAGCCACCTAATGATGTGTGGCGGAGGGTACTTTTTGTGCCACTAACTGAGCGCTTCAAGCCTGTTCCACTCGCAAATATTGCGTGGGAAGAATGATTGTCGATAAGCCATTGTATTTCTCGAATTTTGTTGCAATGTACGATGCCCTGAGAAATAATTGTCAAGAAAAAGTTTCGATACGTTGCGCCGTTTTCGAGTTAACTACCGTAAAAATTAGCCAATAAGGTCACTGCGTGCGCAAATTTAAGCGGCCCACCAGAGACTGTGTTCCCCAACGTGTTCTTCATTTCGTTTCCCAAAATAATAGACCATGAGAGTATGGTACATGGGACGATAGTAAGGATCGAACCCGAGCCAAGGGCTCAGCACTCTCGTGCCCTGCATCTACGCTGTGAGATCAACTGACATTTGTCGAATATGGCGGGCCGCTTGAATTTACGTGCGCAATGGTCTGACTGGCTAACTTCAATGTAAGCTAACTTGGCCGCGCTGAGTAGCCGTGCGGTTTGAGGTGCCATGTGACGGACTGCGCGGCCCCTCCCGCCGGAGGTTCGTGTCCTCCCTCGGGCATGGGTGTGTGTGTTGTTCTTAGCATAAGTTAGTTTTAGTAGTGTGTAAGTCTAGGGACCGATGACCTAAGCAGTTTGGTCCCTTAGGGATTCACATACATTTGAACATTTGTAATTAACTTGGAAACGACACAACGTATCGATTTTTTTCTTCACAATTATTTTTCAACAATAACTATGCTGCAACACGTTACAAGCTTGTCAGACTGTTCCTGACCACCCTGCATAGCGGGTAGCACGTTAAAGAATGAAACTACCCCTGCAATGAAGTATCCGCTATGACGGAAGCGGCCGCGTGGCGGGTCGTGACTGAAACCCACATCACCGCCTTCCACCGATAACCGTCCGTACTCCGCTCACAGTCTTCTTTAAAGCTCCAGCTTCCTGGCACCTCTTTCCTACTCTTTCAAACTCCACAGAAGCTCTCTTGAATACCTCGCCTAACGTACACGCGTTTGAAAGAGTACAATGCGGGTAAAGGCTTACTCACGGACTGGAGGTTGTTTTCCAGACACAAACTATATCTCTGAAACGAAGAGAGCACTGTAATCCTACTTGCTGACGGATTAAAAATTGTGTGTCGGAATTTAGAGGCCTACCTGCTAGATAGAATTCTGGTTGACAGTAATTCTAATTCAACGTAGAGCTTAGCTGTGCTAACTGCGCGTCAGTGGCATTACTTTACTCCTCTAGTAGCATGACAATTAATTATAGTATGCAAATACACTTATTCCATTTCAAAGGAATATGTACAAACATAGTGTATTACTAGTTTAAGTTGTCTGTCCTACGTGTCGTATCTGAATATTAATGCTAGTATCATTTATTGCCATAAGAGCCATTGAAATTCCTCTTGCAGAGTGTTTCTATGGCCTCGCCTTTGCTATTTGAAATGAAAGTAACGCACATTACTTCCGATACCTTATTTTAGCCCTGTGTTGTTCCTTCGGACATGCATTATCGCCTTAACAGCTTTGGTTATTCATGTACGATTCGGGGCCAGACCCAAAGTTCATGGGTCACAGCCTCTACTCGTACAAACACTATGAATTCCCGTCTTGGGTTCGATTCCTGGTCTGGCAAATATTTTACATTGTGTAATTCCCGTACAGGGGAGACATTTTAATTGCAAGTCACTGTCTGGTATCAGGCAGTGACTTTCATTTAAAATGTCCTCCCCTGTGCAGGAATTACGTAACATGTGTACGAGAACACATGGAAAGTTTGGGTCTGGTTCTGAATCGTGCACCGATAGGCAATGCGGTTACTCCTGCTGTATGTCGCAATAATTATTGTGTTCCATACAAAAAGGAACAAAAAGGCGATTTAAGCCGACCGCTCGCGTAAAGCGGCAAATCCGGTTTCGAATCCCGGTCCGGCAAAAAGTTTCATTGTCGTCATTTCCTTATATAGCTGATGCTTTTTCGTATTCCCAACTGCGAATACATTTCAAGAAATACACATTTCTGTTTTAACAGCGGAACATGAGTCAGCTATGTTTGCCCGCCCGGTTGGCCGTGCGGTCTAACGCACGGCTTTCCGGGCGGGAAGGAGCGCCTGGTCCCCGGCACGAATCCGCCCGGTGGATTTGCGTCGAGGCCCGGTGAGCCGGCCAGTGTGTGGATGGTTTTTAGGCGGTTTTCCGTCTGCCTCGGCAAATGCGGGCTGGTTCCCCTTATTCCGCCTCAGCTACACTATGTTGGCGATTGCTGCGCAAACAAGTTCTCCACGTACGCGTACACCACCATTACTCTACCAAGCAAACGTAGGGGTTACACTCGTCTGGTGTGAGACGTTCCCTGGGGGGTCCACCGGGGGCCGAACCACACAGTAACCCTGGGTTCGGTGTGGGGCGGCGGAGGGGTGAAGTGGACTGCGGTAGTCGTCGTGGGGTTGCGGACCACTGCGGGGACGGAGCCTCTCCGTCGTTTCTAAGTCCCCGGTTACAATGACATAACATAACATAACATCTATGTTTCAAATGCAATATGGAACAGTTGCCTTTAGTATGTTCCTGCACATTTGTTGCTTATACTGGAATAACGTTGCCTGTCGCAACCAATAAATTAAAAAAGTCCTGAGATAGTTCAATAGAAGACGAACGCACTTACCTAGGAAGAGCTTGCATAGACAGATATTGGTACAAGGAAGATAACTGCAAAGGAACGCTAGGTAAATGAAGAAATACTTCGATTGAACGAAGAAAGAAAGAATGTGCAAAAACATGAGGAAAAGAAATATAAGTCACTTAGGGTCGACATCAACGGGAAACGGAAGATAGCTAATGAGAAATGGCCGCAGGAAAAATTTGAAGAAATCGAAAAAGAGGTCACCTAGCCGTCAGAAGGACAGATTCAACGCATATAAAAGATAAAATACTGTAACTTTCGGTGAAATTAAAAGCAGTGGCTTCAATATCAAGACAACATGAGGAATTCCTCTGTTACACACAGAGGACAGAACAGATAACTGGAAAGAGTTCGTTGAGGGTCTCTACGAGAGGGAAGAACTGCCGAAGTGATAGGGCGTACGTCAATTTGTAAGAGATAAAAATCGAGTATTCAGTCTCGGTTTGACTGAACTTTCGAACACTTGCGAAAAAACAGAACAACGTGGTGGAAAACTTTCTTTCGTAATTTCTAAAATTAGTAAGGGAAGTAGCAATCAAAAACTTAATGTAATTAATGTGGGACTAAGAGACCTGACACAGCGTCGAACAATCAGAAGAATATCATCCGCACAGTTCCAAAGATATCAATGGCAGATAAATACGAAACCTGTCGCACAGCCATCTTAACAGATAACGCATCTGACTGACTGACAGGATAATATGTAGAAGACTGCTGCATAACGATGTATTAGGCTTTAGAAAGGGTAATGGAGCAAATATTTAAGAAAAATCAAGGAACTTTCTTAAAATTTGTCCACCTAGAAAAAGTTTTTGAAAACCTAACATAGCGAAAGTTCTTTGAAATTCTCATAAAAATGGTATAAGGTGTGGGAAATAATGTGCAATATACGATGTGTACAAGAACTTAGAGGTAAAAATAAAAATGGAAGACCCACAACGAAGGCTCCGGATTAGAAAGACGACAAAAGAGAGATACAGTATTTCTACCCTACTGTTCCATCGTAAATCGAAGATGTGATGACACAAATGAAAGTTCCTGAATGGGATTAAATTTCAAGGTAAAAAACTATCAATAATAAGATGCGGTGCCTTCATTACTCTCCACAGTAAAGGTATAATTACCGGACTTGTTGACCTGAATGAACAGAAAGAATATCGGCTGACATTAACCTTGAAAAAAATGGAAAATGGAGTAGCGATAAAATTAACATCAAAATTTAGTACCACAATGTAGACGAATTTACCTTGGAAGCTAAATAATGCCTGACAGACCAAAAAACAGCAGACTAGTACAGGCAAAGAGGTGATTACTCGCTAAAACAAAGCTACTACACTAGTGTACAAAACTAAAGGACGGAAGTAAATTCTGCTTGATGTACCACCGCCAAGTAACATAGCTCGACGAAACTTGCGCCATACATAGAAGTAGCTGCTGCAGTGTATACGGACTATAAGTGAAAGAACTCCGCAATCAGACGAACAGAAATGACACTATTATTCCAAGCAATAATTACACTAAAGACATCGCAGTTTTTGATAGTCCCCTGGACATCGCTAAAGGCTGGGTATAGTTCTTAATAGGGTGTGTGATCACCATGGACGGCGGTGCATCCTCTACAACGTGCTCCCATACTGGCCACGACGTTGGTCAGGAGTTTGTATGGTAGGGCGTGCCATTCCTGCACGAGCACAGTTGACAATCGCTGGATCGTCGTTGGTGCATATGGAAATCAGCAATCCGTCACCAAAACGCATCCCGCGCTTGCTCGATGGGATTTAATTCGGAGGAATAAGGGGGCCATTCCATTCGTCGGATATCCTCCCGTTCCAAAAGCTCCGCAACCGGCGCTATTCGACATGATCTCGCATTGCCATCTATAGAAATAAAATCAGGATCCAATACAACCATGCATGGAGGTAAAAGAGGCACAGAGGGAAGAAGTACAGTGTCACAGTAAAGTTTACAGGTGACTGTACCTTTTTGAAAGATTTAAGAGTCATGTACGCCGATGTAACCTTATGCCTCCCCACACCATAACAACTGGACCACCAAAACGATCATGTTCGACAATGTTCCTGAGTGCATTACATTTCCTCATCCCTCGTAATATGAGGCTACGACCAGAATCGCTACTGAGAATGAATCTGCTCTCGTTTGAGAAGACCAGGCAATCTCGTTGGTCCAGTCCCTGTGGTCTTGGACCACAGCAAAAGGTTCCGCTGACATGCGGGTGTTAACGGAATGATGTACTGGTCATCGGGCAAAGAGACCACCCCCCCCCCCCCCCCTCCCCATGCAGTCGCCATGTCACTGTAGAGCGTAAGATTTTGACCTTGCAGTCCTGTTAAATGTTGTTGCGACTGCACACGCTGTTTAACGTGGTTTCTTACCTATCATCTGATAACGTAGTTTACGTTCTCGACCACCTCCTCTCCTTCGGGCAGCAGTCCCTCTGGTTCGGAACGCTCCCCATGCACGTGAAACAGAGCAGTGAGCAACACCAAACTCCTGGGCTGCGCTTGACACACTTTGTACTTCTTCCACTTTCCCTATGACTCTTCCCCTTGTGACGTCATCCAGATGTTCTCCCCGTGCCATATTGTTATGAAGAACACAAACACAGTGCGCTGCAACTGCTCGCTGACTGACACACACTGTTTTTTCCCGTTCCTTCTACAGCGACGTGTTGTGGAGCGAGCCCCAAACCGCGTTATAGTCACGCTGACCTCACGTCATGTGGCGTTCAGTTTTCTTTGCACGACTGGGAGAGCTTTGGCAACAGCGAGCGAGGTGAGGCAGTGGTTACCATACTGGCCTTGCATTCGGGAGGACGACGTTTCAAACCCACGTCAGGCCAGCCAGATTTAGGTTGTCCGTGATTTCCTTAAATCGCTCTAGGCAAATGCCGGACTGCTTCCTTTTAAAGGGCACGGCCGGTTTCCTTCCCATCCTTGACTCAATCCGAGCTTTCGCTCCGTCTCTAATGACCTCGATGTCGACCCGATGTTAAACCCAATCTCCCTTCCTCCTTTCCTTCTGCCTCTGGCTATAGCTCCCTCGCTTTCACTCATTTCCAGCAAGAATTTAATATCTTATGTTATTTTATCGATTTCGTCCTTAAGTTTTGCAGAGCAGTTTATTATTAAATGTAGGAGTTAATATGAGGAAAAAATTTATGAGACTATACAACTTGAATACAGCACTGTATTGAAGTGAATCATGGGCTATGGGAAAACGGAAAATAAAGGAATCAGAGCGTTTATTATGTGGTGTTAAAGAAAGGTACTGAAACTTTAACTATACTGATAATATGTGAAATGAGGTCCTCTGCAGAATCTCTCATACGGTTTCCGTATCCATATTACTGAGCCCTTGCGTAAAGAAATAAGAATGTGGAGGAAATTAGTTCTGTCGTCGCTGAGTGATACACCTCATCATTCCCATGACAAGATTCATGGAAAACACTAGAAATTTAGATTTAGTTGGTCACCAGCAGACACCAAAATAAAAGTGCTTATAAATTTTAAAAAAACTCACGAAGCGACTACGAATTTCCACTGGTAAATGCCAGCGTATTTGTAATGGATACCTCAACATTTTGTTGAGTTTGAAGGTGGCTCTTATACTTCAGGTTTAAAATAAACGATGTCTGTGAGGAACCATCAGTCTTGTCATTTGCATAGTCTCATTAGTATCTTCCATAATCTGCAGGTGAAATTTTGTATCAAGGCCATGGCTTTTTGAAATTGCTACTGCTGAAAATCTGAATAAAGCGAGTCATTTATGTTTGATATAAATACTTGTATTCACTGAGCTCAGTTTTTACAGAGATGATGCAGATAAATGTTATGAGCATACAGAGGCACCATTTTTATGAGTTAATGATACGATAAAAAGCGTATTACCTCGATCATAAACGCAAAATACTACTAAGAACGACGCTCTTTCTTGGTATTTTACAACAACTTATTTTTTACAACAATCAGTTTTCGGTTCCTTAGGCCTTCAACAGCTCCCAAAGATGCACAAATGAATTTGGGTAGAGAGAGGTATTGTATGATACAGAAGTTGCACTTAAAATTGTGAGACAGATAATAAATACAGATCTTGTGCGAGAAGAAATTATTACATCTTATAAACTGACTGTAAAGTTTTATTATTGAAAAAGGGAATCGCTTTTGTTTATGTAAAACGTGACCAGCGTTCTGTGTGATACACTAATTAGTTTATAATATTTCCAGGTATGTCACGTTTCTGTCGAGGGAAAGTCTTGATATAATATTCCGAGCTGTTGCGATATTATCAAGTGCAAAGATTTGTCATGTAAATCACCTGTAAACACAAAAATTAATTTGATATTTTTTCTTCCTTAATGCCTGTTAAAAGACAATATTTCAAAATCCAAAAAATTAAGTTAGATTTCTTTTTTAACACAGTTTTAAAATTTCATTCGTTGTTGAAATGGTTTTGCTGACTACATATTATCTACTTCTTTGAATTTAGTGTCTAAAATTTAGTTGCTATTACGAATGTATCTACAGGTTTCTCGGATATAGGTACACGGAACATGAGTTTCAATAACTTTTGATTATTACTGAATTCAAATACTCTAGAATAAGATTTTCACTCTGCAGCGGAGTGTGCGCTGATATGAAACTTGCTGGCAGATTAAAACTGTGTGGTGGATCGAGACCCGAACTCGGGACCTTTGCCTTTCGCGGGCAAGTGCTCTACCATCTGAGCTACCCAAGCACGACTCACGACCCGCCCTCACAGCTTCAATCCTGCCAGTACCTCGTCTCCTACCTTCCAAACTTCACAGAAGCTCTCCTGCATTCCTTGCAGAATTAGCACTCCTGGAAGAAAGGATATTGCGAAGGTAGGAGACGAGGTACTGGCAGGATTGAAGCTGTGAGGGAGGGTCGTGAGTCGTGCTTGGGTAGCTCAGTTGGTAGAGCACTTGCCCGCGAAAGGCAAAGGTCCCGAGTTCGAGTCTCGATCCGCCACACAGTTTTAATCCACCAGGAAGTTTCAAATACTCTTATGCCCAACCTTTTCTTATATGTCTAACGTGAAGTAACAAGTACTGTAGTACAAGATTATTGCTGCTGATCCACTCACAGAGGATGGAGAACGTGAATGTAATAGCTACACTTCTGTGTCTTTCTGCACTTGCAGGTTTAACTAATATCGTGGTTGTATTAACAATCTTACTGTCATTTCAATGTAACAAATTTACCTAATATTAAAATTTAATTGTTCAACAACATCTGATTTTTTTCAGATTCTGAATAGTTCGTACACCCTTATCAATCTTCTGTATCAGTTCCAAGGACCAAAAGAGTGAATTAGCAGACAAGATCTCTCGACACGGCAGAAAGAAATGTGTAAGGAACACTTCCAGTCCAGCAACAGCATTCACAAATAACATTTTATCCCGTCAGAAACAGAAGACATTTCAATTGTTACCAATGTCTTTTGTTTGTGATAAGATAAAAAATATTTTAAACACATAATTCACTATACTATGTGCTGAATTTTAAATTCAAGTTTCACACATATTTGTAATAGAGTTATTGACGCAATTTACTTCTGTTCTGCATACTATCTCTGAATTAAATGGCTTTATAAGTTACAAATCGCTATAATCTCCCTTGGTAATGGCGGCTTGCCTCTGATTACATATATTTTCAGCAGAACAATGTCATAATTTTATAAGTATGCAACAGTGACACAGCCTCTTCATTGGAGCTTTATAAAATAACTATTTGTGGCTTTAATGTACAGTCGTGGACAAAACGAGCGAGACCCCTCGCCTTTTCGTTATGCTGATCCGCACGGCTTTAAAGTCTACTACACAGCATAACAGGCAAGGCAACGAAGTGCTACCAACATACTATGCAAATTCGCTCAGCTGATGTGCTGATATAGCTAGCACTGGAGAAACTCACGCTTCGAAGACGCCACGGCATCGTCTGCTGACACTTCGTGGGAAACTAAATGCGTTGTATTCGCATATCTGTGACTATGACTTGCATCTAACGTGTGGTTATGGATAGCACGTGTGCTCAGACTGCGAAGCTAACATCATGAATAAAGACAAGGGGAAATGAATTAGGCGTCCTTCCTCTTCCGTAACATCATATTTTAGTTATTCTTTCTTAAATGGACTGATCAGAAAATCATTCACCAGAAGTGAATAACTTTTTAGCATCGCTAGACGATATTAACAGCTTGCCGGCGCGGGTTAGCCGTGCGCTCAACGGCGTCATATCGCGGACAGCGCGGCTGCTTGCGCGGTCAGTTCGAATCCTTCCCCGGCCATGGATGTGTGTTAGGTTAGGTAGGTTTAATTAGTTCTAGGTCTAGGGGACTGATGACCTAAGCAGTTCGGTGTCATTGTTCTTAGAGCCATTCTTTGACCTTTCGCGTAAATTTTCTTTACATAAACGGCCGTATCTTTAGATTGCGTTGACATAGACGCTCACTTTTTACAGCACCAAGGGACCGTCTACCGCAGGAAGTGCGATACGTTTCCGCTTATTATGTCTACCCGTAATCGAGGTAAACAGGTTTTAAGGTTTGGGTGTACAGACGGTCAAGAAAGTGAGACTAGTAGGGTTCCATTTCTACCGCTTTAGGCGAAGAAATCCTAACAACGAAAATAGCTACGACAGTTACTGAAGATGATGACCGCGTAATAATTCCCCCTACTCTTTATTGGAAATGTTCTAGATGCAGTCGATACATCAGCATATTAATCGTAGCTAAGCTTTCGATCCAAATCACGTTTACAAGAATGCAAATAAAATCCATTTGCCTATATACGTGGTAATTCAGATCCTAGTATTAATGCCACCGAGTTTTAGATGTGCGAGCATTCCCATTGCTAGCTACCTTAAGGAACACTTCGGGTAATAAACGTTTTCTGGCTGTAGCACGTCTTATGGAGAATTCGAAACATTGTGCAATACGTTTGGCAGCTACGTCGCCGTTTATTTCCTGGGGTGGTGCAGAACTATCCTACTAAATTTACTCGCTAATAACAGTTTTTTGTTATTTCGATAAACATCCCGAATGACTGTCACATGAGCGGTGGCATAAAGGTAGACAATTCATGTTTTTGAATCCAGAAAGCTCTATGCAACAGAAACTGCAGATCATTTTGCCATTTTCATTGCGAAATTGCCGATTTATTCATGTCTGGAGTAATAATAGAGTACTGCCGGCCGCGGTGGTCTCGCGGTTCTAGGCCCGCAGTCAGGAACCGTGCGACTGTTACGGTCGCAGGTTCGAATCCTGCCTCGGGCATGGATGTGTGTGATGTCCTTAGGTTAGTTAGGTTTAAGTAGTTCTAAGTTCTAGGGGACTTATGACCACAGCAGTTGAGTCCCATAGTGCTCAGAGCCATTTGAACCAATAATAGAATACTGTTTGCCTGGGTTGTCTGCTAGCGTAGTATCCTGCTACGGTCGCAGGTTCGAATCCTACCTCGGCCATGGATGTGTGTGATGTCCTTAGGTTAGTTAGGTTTAAGTAGTTCTAAGTTCTAAGGGACTGATGACCTCAGCTGTTAAGTCCCGTAGTGCTCAGAGCCATTTGAACCATTTGCTAGTATAGTGAAAGGTGTTTGCTACTGCAAGGGAGGTCTGGTTTGTTTTCGGTTCTAATCTTGATGGAGGCAGATAGGCTGTCAGTACAGGAATTTTAAGAAATTATCGCGCCCACGATACGTGTTATTGCTACCTTTTTCTGTACCCACTGTGGATGTCGATATGACACTCTTGTAGAATTTCATACTTGTTACTGCCTACTTTTTCCGCTTCTGTTAATAATTGAATTGACTTGAGTGTGGCACTTTTAACTGAATTTCGTTATGAATCTTCACGCATTGCTAAATTTGCACACTTTCATGGTAGGTCAGCAACGGTAATCCAGTATGACTGGTCTGAACTTTGACACAGACCATTTCGCGGCCGAATGCACATAATATTTTGCTAATTCGTAACGATCTGGGTTCTTTGTCTTACTAAAACAGTTACGTTATCTCGATAAGCTGAAATTCATTTTTATCAGTACAGTTCATACTAATTATCATTTCTTCTTTCACTTATATCTTATATTTAGGTGTTGTGGTTAACACACTAATCAGCATTAATTATAGTCTTACACATGACTGAAAACAGTCTGACAAATTTCGGATAGTTTTTCAATTTCACGCCTGTGCATAGTATGTTGGCGACACTTGGTCGCCTTGCCTGTCATGCTGTGTAGCAGACGTTAAAGCTGTGCGGATCAGCATAACGAAAAGGCGAGGGGTCTCGCTCGTTTTGTCCACGACTGTACATGGGTCACTAGAGGTCCCAGAGAGAAGGTGCATCCTTTTTTAATTTCATGCACACCAGAATGTAATACAGTCATTGTGGTTCGGAACAATGAAGCCTTTCTTCAACAAAGTAAAGTGACAGGAATATTCTTTACATGGAACAAAATCAGATTCAAAGCATTTATAAAATTCTCAGCATCATAACACATTGCGAGTCGCATGTAATTTACATTGCTGCTGATCACCACTTGTATGTCTTATTTGGTGCCATGCTGCCGCTTCGCATAAAATAATCAGTCCGAAATTCATCTTAAATATTTCAAAGACCATAGCTGTCTACGTAAAACCCGTCCACATGAGTTTCCATAACACTTAAGTTCACGGACAGTCAGAAATATTCCGAAGTCCAACAACAGTCGAAAATATTTCCAAGTCCCATCACAGTCAGAATATTTCCAAGTCTCACAAACTAGAAAATAAGCATAATTTCTCCAAGTCCAGCAACTTCGGAAGATACTTCAAACACCAACCATAATACTTCTATGTCTCAGAAAATAGCAAACTATCAGAACTCATTCAAGCCATTTCACTGCTCGTCTCCTGACACTTCCCAGCATGATTGTCTATCCGACCTCCACTCTCTTCTACATACAGCTGTGGCGTCTGTTTTTCAGTGCTATTGAAATTACGTTCCATTTAAAATTTTTTCAGTTTACGCAAGTGTTATGTATGGCAGATTATATATCTTCCCAATACACATGTTGTGATGTGTTTAAGAATTATCTGTGACTAATATTTCTCCTGCAACCTTTATATTACTAAAATCATGCTTGCAGTATACAACTTTAAACGAAGACAGGTCACTTAAAAATATGTCATTAGATTATCACATAATGAGGAAGGATAAATCACTATCTGTATGCGGTGGATGTTGGAGGGAGTGGGTGTTCTTTCTGGTGCTACTTTGAGCGGTCGCGATTGCTATCGTCTTTTACGATAGGGCTTAATGCAGATTTTCTCGTATCAGACTGAGTACACTGTAGGTTTCGACATTTCAGTCGACTTCTCTTTAGATCTACTGCATCACGCGGCATCTGGTTTCTTACTAGCAATTGATATTGAGAATAATTTTTACTAAAATTTATTACAAAATATGGAAAAGCTCTAATACCACAAAAATAAAAATCAGTTTCACGATTAGTATTCTAATTTAAATTACGTTTCTTTTCGACCAACTCTCAGCTCTATACAGTTAGTACTTTTCTGAATTTACAGTCACTTGTATATCTTTATGGTGCTTCAGAAAATAAAAATCAGCCGTCAGCTGCACAAAGATTTTTAATTTTTTTACCCAATTCAACATATTAATCTGTCATCTTGAAATATACTTAAAGCATGGGTTACTCGACGTCAAATAATCATCCGATAAATAGGTCCTCCAAAGATTAAGTATAAATATAAAAATATTGTTAAAGAAGATGTGCAATAGCTGAGAATCATAAAGATACAAAAAGTTAGCTAAAAACGATTTTTTTACAATAGATGAGCATCACAAAAATCACATGCCTTTGTTGTAATGTGAGTCCCATGCTTCTTGACGGAGCGTATGGGAACGATGCAGGAGACCCCCACCGCCTTACTAGGCAAGGTCCTAATGGAGGTTGTTTGCCGTTTCCTTCCTCCGACCGTTATAGGGATGAATCATGATGATGAAGACGACACAACAATACCCAGTCATCTCGTGGCAGGCGAAAATCCTGACCCCATCGGGAATCGAACCCGTGACCCCGTGCTCGGGAAGTGAGAACGCTACCGCGAGACCACGTTAAACAACAATAAACTATTACACATGGTGAAAATATATAATACATGCTGTGAAGAGCAACCGGGTGGAGACTACTCAGGAGGACGTCACACCAGGAGAAAGAAAACTGGCGTTCTACGGTCGGAGAGTGGAATGTCAGATCCGTTAATCGGGCAGGTGGGTTAGAAAATTTAAAAAGGAAAATGGATGGCTTGAAGTTAAGTGTAGTGGGAATTAGTGAAGTTTGGTGGCAGGAGGAACAAGACTTCTGGTCAGGTGAATACAGGGTTATAAATACAAAATCAAATAAGGATAATGCAGGAGTAGGTTTAATAATGAATAAAAAATAAGAGTGCGGGTAAGCTACTAGGAATAACATAGTGAACGCATTATTGCAGCCAAGATTGACACGAAGCACACGCCTACCACAGTGGTACAAGTTTACATGCCAACTATCTCCGCAGATGACGAAGAGATTGATGAAATGATGATGAGATAAAAGAAATTATTCAGGCAGTGAAGGGAGACGAAAATTTAATAACCATGGGGGACTGAACTCGATAGTAGGGAATGGAAGAGAAGGAAAAGTATTAGGTGAAAATGGAATGGGGGTACGGAATGCAAGAGGAAGCCGTCTGGTAGAATTTTGCGCAGAGCATAACTTAATCATAGCTAACATTTGCTTTAAGAATCATGAAAGAAGGTTGCATACGTCGAAGAGGCCTGGAGACACTGGAAGGTTTCAGATAGATTATATAATGGTACGACAGAGATTTAAGAGTCAGGTTTTAAATTGTAAGGAGCAGATGTGGGCTCTGACCACAATCTATCGGATATGGACTGTAGATTAAAACTGAAGAAACTATCAAAAAGGTAGGAATTTAAGGAGATAGGACCTGGATAAACTGAAAGAACCAGAGGTTGTAGAGAGTTTCAGAGAGAGCATTAGGGAACGATTGACAAGAACAGGGGAAAGAAATACCGTAGAAGATGAATGGATAGCTTTGAGAGATGAAATAGTGAAGGCAGCGGAGGATCAAGTAAATAAAAAGACGGGGCTAGTAGAAATCCTTGGGTAACAGAAGGAATATTGAATTTATTTCACGAAAGGAGAAAATATGAAAATGCAGTAAATGAAGAAGGTAAAAAGGAATACAAACGTCTCAAAAAAGAGATCGACAGGAAGTGCAAAATCGCTAAGCATGGATGGCTAGATGACAAATGTATGGATTTAGAGGCATATATCACTAGGGGTAAGATAGATAATGCCTACAGGAAAATTAAAGAAACCTTTGGAGAAAAGAGAACCACTTCTATTAATATCAAGAGCTCAGACGGAAAACCAGTTCTAAGCAAAGAAGAGAAAGCAGAAAGGTAGAAGGAATATGTACAAAGTCTATACAAGGGCGATGTACCTGAGGACAATATTATGGAAATGAAAGAGGACGTAGATGAAGATGAAATGGGGAATATGATACTGAATGAAGAATTTGACTGAGCACTTAAAGACCTATGTCGAAACAAGGCCATGGGAGTAGACAACATTCCATTACAACTACTGATAGCCTTGGGAAGCCAGCCCTGACACAACTCTACCATCTAGTGAGCAAGATGTATGAGACAGGCCAAATACCCACCAACTTCAAGAAGAATATAATAATTCCTATGCCAAAGAAATCAAGTGTTGACAGGTGTGAAAATTACCGAACTATCAGTTTAATAAGTCACGGCTGCAAAATACTAACGAATTTTTTACAGACGATTGGAAAAACTGGTAGAAGGCAACCTCTGGGAAGATCAGTTTGGATTCCGTACAAATGTTGGAACACGTGAGGCAATACTGACCTTACGACTTATCTTAGAAGATAGATTAAGGAAAGACGAACCTATGTTTCTGGTATTTGTCGACTTAGAGAAAGCTTTCGAAAATGTTTTCAAATTCTGAAGGGGGCTGGGGTCAGATACACGGAGCGAAAGGCTATTTAGAATTCGCACAGAAACCAGAAGGCAGTCATAAGAGTCGAGGGGCATGAAAGGGAAACAGTGCTTGAGAAGGGAGTGAGACAGGGTTGTAGCCTCTCCCCGATGTTATTCAATCTATATATTGAGCAAGCAGTAAAGGAAACAAAAGATAAATTCCGAATAGAAATTAAAATCCAAGGCGAAGAAATAAAAACTTTGAGGTTTGCCGATGACGTAGTAATTCTGTCAGAGACAGCAAAGGACCTGGCAGAGCAGTAGATCGAAATGGACAGTTTCTTCAAAGGAGGATATAAGATGAACATCAACAAACGCAAAAGTCTAATTACATCGGGTGGTGCTGAGTGAATTAGATTAGGAAAAGAGACAATGAAAGTAGTAGACGAGTTCCGCTATTTGGGGAGCAAGGTAACTGGTGATGGTCGAAGTATTAATGTAGACTGGCAATGGTAAGGAAAGCTTTTCTGAAGAAGAGAAATTTGTAAACATCGAGTATAGCTTTAAGTGTGAGGGCCGGCCATGGTGGCCGAGCGTTCTAGCCGCTACAGTCTGAAACCGCGCGACCACTACGGTAGCAGGTTCGAATCCTGCCTCGGGCATGGATATGTGTGATGTCCTTATGTTAGTTAGGTTTAAGTAGTTGTAAGTTCTAGGGGACTGATGACTTCAGAAGTCAAGTCCCATAGTGCTCAGAGCCATTTTAACCATTTTTTAAGTGTGAGGAACTCTTTTCTGAAAGTATTTGTATGGAGTACAGCCATGTATGGAAGAGAAACATGGACGATAAATAGTTCATACAAGAAGAGAATAGAAGCTTTCGAAATACGGTGCTACAGAAGAATGCTGAAGGTTAGATGGGTAGAAGAAAAGAAATTTGTGGCACAACTTGACTAGAAGAAGGGATCGGTTGGTAGGACATGTTCTGAGGCATCAAGGAATCACTAGTTTATAGTACTGGTAGTACTGGAGGGAAGCGGGGGGGGGGGGGGGGGGGTTAAAAATAGGAGAGGGAGAGAGCAAGAGATGAGCACACTAAGCAGATTCGTAAGGATGTAGGTTACAGTAGGTACTTGGAGGTGAAAAAGCTTGCACAGGATAAAGTAGCATGGAGAGCTGCATCAAACCAGTCTCTGGACCGAAGACCACAACAACAACATCGTTTATCATTAATTCTAATTCACTAAGATCACGACACTCAAGCCTTTTCTAAAGCAAAACTTCCCTCCATTAGCAAATTTACTGTTCGTTTATACGTCAGCAAGTGTTATCTCAATTTGTCTCTTATTCCAGTAACTTGTGCGATAAAAACCTATCACGAACCACGTCAGCTTCTTTCTTCTAGTTGAGATATTAAACGGCTTGTCTGAATCCAAGTCCTCGCTAGTAGTCCTCCAAGTCTTCCAAGCACCTAGTCACTGCCTCAGAACACAAATTCATTTGAAACAGGGTAATACACACATCAAGTGTTTCACTTCCACTCCAATTCTACGGCAGCTCTTGAGTGTTTTAAAGAAATGGAAGTTGTAGGTTTCGATTTCCGGTAAAGGCAGATACAGAAAAGAAGTAAAATACAGTAATATGCGAACTTCCCCTACCATCACGTGACTTTATAACCATAATAACTCTAGTATTTGCTTTTCTGAACCCACGCACACAGCCCTCAGTGCCCTAAAATCTATATTCCCACTGTATTGTACTATTTCTCAGTGAAAGCAACAAATCTCTTTGTCTAGAAGGAACAAAAAACATAAAATCAAACAAAGACAATAAGAATATGCTCTAGCAAGAGAAGAATCACAAAATAAAGTAAAATTGGCTTTCTTTCCCAGGCAGATCAAACTGAATAAAACGAAATACAGTACGGTATTTCTCTTGCACTTTGATACACTTCCAACAAAATAATACACACTATGCTCTTCAGCAGAAGCTATTTTGTCAATGTATGAGCATCTCGTGACTGCTTGTGTGTCTGTATGATGCAAAACAAAACGGGTAGGTATAGCACATTAACAACAACAAACAACTGCAAAAATTATTGCAGAAAAACACTAAGAAATTGTTCTTCCGTATGAAAAATATTAAAATGACCTGGATTGTCTTTATCCAGAAATCATTACGAAATGCCTGTATTTTCACCATTATCACGACTAAACAATTGTTCACTGTATTGCACGTAGTAGTGGCTGTTGCCTCGACAAACAATACAGAATAAGCACATTTTAGTAGACTATTTATTCCGCGCAAAGAAAGCAGATTCTTTCATTGTTTGGTGTTCTTCACCATTGCTTAGAAACAGATTGTTTCCATATAGTGGCAAATCTTGGGGTGATACGTTTAAAATTTAAGGGGCGTTCAAAACTAATTAAGCCGGAGGCATAGTTACAGAAACCAGTACCGACATGTTAGAAGTATTCACCCTGGCTGTTGAGACACTTGTCCCACTGTGACACAAGGCGGTGAAATGCTGTCTCATAAAACTACCAGGGCTGTGACGTTAAGTTCCGCAAGTACAGCTGGATGTCGTCGTTCGATGTGAATCGTTTGCCCCTCAGAATCTTTTTAAGGGGACCAAAAATGGCGTAATCACAGGGAGAGAGGTCCGAACGGTATGGAGGGTGGCCGCGAACCTCCCGTTTGAATTTCAGCAGGAGTGCCGTGACTGTGTTGGCCGTAAGAGGCTTTGCATTGTCGTGGAGCAGAATTAGCCCACGGATGAGATTGTCTGGTCGTTTTGATTTGATTGCTTGGCGAAGGGTGGTCAAGGTTTGCGAGAAACGCTGGGCATTCACTGTTGTGGCGTGCTGCAGGAAGTGAATCAAAAGGAAGGATTTTTTGGTCCCCTTAAAAAGGCTCTGAGGGGAAAACGATTCACCTCGGACGACGACGTCCAGCTGTACGTGCGGAACTGGTTAACAGCGCAGTCCCGGGAATTTTATGAGACAGCCATTCACCGCCTTGTGTCACAGTGGGACAAGTGTCTCAACAGCCAGGGTGAATACTTCTAACATACAGTTACTGGTTTCTGTAATTATGACCTCAGTTTATTTATTTTTGAATGGCTCTTATACGTTGAGTTAGATGTCATCTTCATAACTCTCTTGATCTGCAAATGTGAAACGCAGTGCAGGGGAAAGGAGGAAAAGAATTGTTAGTACTACCTGTCAGCTCCTGTGTGTTACAGGACAGTTTTTCTCAAACCTGCTTCGTAACTTAATAAATAACCAACTATTAAAATTTGACTACCAGCTTGATTAAAGTTACTAGCGACACACGAAGATGTTGATATAATTGAAATAAGCACCAATGATTACGACTCTTAACAAATGCCTTCTTAATTTCATTTCTGTTCGATAAAGGACATATGTGTGGACATTAGATATAGAAGTGATGTAGACTACACTATTAATAGTCAGCCACGTAATAATTTGAGTAGATTTATTCAACACGAGAACACAACACGACATTTTACAAAGCATGGCGCGAAAAATAAGAGAAGAGGGACAAGTCAAAGAAATTAGCGTAGAGGAGAATACAAACCAGCCTTCATGCTTTGCTGCGGTCGATAGTCGCCACAGAGCTACCCCCCCCCCCCCCACCCCCACCCCACCCCAGGTAGTGCGGAGCATGGCGTAGGTGCAGAGCTGGAAATAGCTCGACAACAAAGTCTCGAAGCCATCCCGGACTATGTAGCCGGCATCCTGCGTGAGAGTATAATTGGTCTCCGGCAGTCGAAGGGAGAGCGATCGACGGGGGAGACAGCCATTCACCGCCTTGTGTCACAGTGGGACAAGTGTCTCAACAGCCAGGGTGAATACTTCTAACATACAGTTACTGGTTTCTGTAATTATGACCTCAGTTTATTTATTTTTGAATGGCTCTTATACGTTGAGTTAGATGTCATCTTCATAACTCTCTTGATCTGCAAATGTGAAACGCAGTGCAGGGGAAAGGAGGAAAAGAATTGTTAGTACTACCTGTCAGCTCCTGTGTGTTACAGGACAGTTTTTCTCAAACCTGCTTCGTAACTTAATAAATAACCAACTATTAAAATTTGACTACCAGCTTGATTAAAGTTACTAGCGACACACGAAGATGTTGATATAATTGAAATAAGCACCAATGATTACGACTCTTAACAAATGCCTTCTTAATTTCATTTCTGTTCGATAAAGGACATATGTGTGGACATTAGATATAGAAGTGATGTAGACTACACTATTAATAGTCAGCCACGTAATAATTTGAGTAGATTTATTCAACACGAGAACACAACACGACATTTTACAAAGCATGGCGCGAAAAATAAGAGAAGAGGGACAAGTCAAAGAAATTAGCGTAGAGGAGAATACAAACCAGCCTTCATGCTTTGCTGCGGTCGATAGTCGCCACAGAGCTACCCCCCCCCCACCCCCACCCCACCCCAGGTAGTGCGGAGCATGGCGTAGGTGCAGAGCTGGAAATAGCTCGACAACAAAGTCTAGAAGCCATCCCGGACTATGTAGCCGGCATCCTGCGTGAGAGTATAATTGGTCTCCGGCAGTCGAAGGGAGAGCGATCGACGGGGGGGGGGGGGGGGGGCGGAGAGTCACGTAGATTGAAAGGATGCCATCAGATGAAACAGATGCTGTCATATAGTGGATGTCGGCGTCGTCGGTGACATCAAATGTGGCGAGGGTGGTGACGTCGAAGTGCGGCGATGTGTCCTGTGGTGGGGTTGAAGGAACACTGAAGACAAAGGTGGTGCCATTGCACAGTCTGATAGACAGGTCTTCGATGGTAAGACTGTAGACATTGACATGAAACATTGGCCTACGTAAAGGAATAGAATCACCCAGAGGAAGAGACACCGCACTCGAGGAGTGAAGGATACCTAGAGGAATCACTTGGAGGAGAAATGGTAAACTCGCCCTGGAGACCGACAACTGTAGTATCAGAACTATCTTCTATCCTAGAGGGGCATGAGCTAAACACTAGGCTGATTTGAGCGAGTTAACGGAAGCTGTTGGTTTCTTCCCATTGAACAGAATGTTGAAGGTGTTCTGTCCTGTACTGAGCACTCTGTGTGGACCAATGTAGGGGGCAGGAGTGTGGCTCTGAATGAGTTACCACTATCATAATGTAGTTGCCGTGTTAGATATCCTTATGCAAGAATATGTGAGGAATGGTGTGAGCCCTTTGAGTGCGGTGCATATTTTAGAAACACATTCACACATTCGTTTAACCAATTCTAGAAGTTCATCTGTGGTTAGAAGAGGCATTGGCTCGACAAACTGAGCATGTAGGACAAGAACTTCGCCGTATAAGACCTGCGCTAATGAAGAACTGTACCCGTGGTCTAGGGATAGCGTCTTTGATTCATAATCAAAAACGTCTTCGGTCCCGGGTTCGATCCCACTGCCTAAATTTTGATAAATAATCAGCACTGGCGGCCGAAGACTTCCGGCATAAGAAGTCAGCCTCATTCTGCCAACGGCCTTGTCAAAGAGGGCGGAGGAGCGGATAGAGGTTCAGGGCACTCTCTTGTCCTAGAGGTGGGAAATTGCCCCTAAAGGCGGAAGAATCAGCAATGATCAACGACATGAGGATGCAGAAGGCAATGGAAACCACTGTATTAAAGACACGTAACGTGTATCCACAGGACATGTGGACTGTATTTGAAGAAGTGTCATGATGATCTCTCCATTGGCAAAAGATTCCGGAATAGTCCCCCATTCGGATCTCCGGGAGGGGACTACCATGAGAAAAAGATTGAATAATCTACGAAGGGATAACGTTCTACGAGTCGGGGCGTGGAATGTCAGAAGCTTGAACGTGGTAGGGAAACTAGAAAATCTGAAAAGGGAAATGCAAAGGCTCAATCTAGATATAGTAGGGGTCAGTGAAGTGAAGTGGAAGGAAGACAAGGATTTCTGGTCAGATGAGTATAGGGTAATATCAACAGCAGCAGAAAATGGTATAACAGGTGTAGGATTTGTTATGAATAGGAAGGTAGGGCAGAGGGTGTGTTACTGTGAACAGTTCATGACCGGGTTGTTCTAATCAGAATCGACAGCAGACCAACACCGACAACGATAGTTCAGGTATACATGCCGACGTCGCAAGCTGAAGATGAACAGATAGAGAAAGTGTATGAGGATATTCAAAGGGTAATGCAGTATATAAATGGGGACGAAAATCTAATAGTCATGGGCGACTGGAATGCAGTTGTAGGGGAAGGGTAGAAGAAAAGGTTACAGGAGAATATGGGCTTGGGACAAGGAATGAAAGAGGAGAAAGACTAATTGAGTTCTGTAACAATTTTCAGCTAGTAATAGCGAATACCCTGTTCAAGGATCACAAGAGGAGGAGGTATACTTGGAAAAGGCCGGGAGATACGGGAAGATTTCAATTAGATTACATCATGGTCAGACAGAGATTCCGAAATCAGATACTGGATTGTAAGGCGTACCCAGGAGCAGATATAGACTCAGATCACAATATAGTAGTGATGAAGAGTAGGCTGAAGTTTAAGACATTAGTCAGGAAGAATCAATACGCGAAGAAGTGGGATACGGAAGTACTAAGGAATGACAAGATACGTTTGAAGTTCTCTAACGCTATAGATACAGCAATGAAGAATAGCGCAGTAAGCAATACAGTTGAAGAGGAATGGTCATCTCTAAAAAGGGCCATCACAGAAGTTGGGAAGGAAAACATAGGTACAAAGAAGGTAACTGCGAAGAAACCATGGGTAACAGAAGAAATACTTCAGTTGATTGATGAAAGGAGGAAGTACAAACACGTTCCGGGAAAATCGGGAATACAGATATACAAGTCGCTGAGGAATGAAATAAATAGGAAGTGCAGGGAAGCTAAGACGAAATGGCTGCAGGAAAAATGTGAAGACATTGAAGAAGATATGATTGTCGGAAGGACAGACTCAGCATACAGGAAAGTCAAAACAACCTTTGGTGACATTAAAAGCAATGGTGGTAACATTAAGAGTGCAACGGGAATTCCACTGTTAAATGCAGAGGAGAGAGCAGATAGGTGGAAAGAATACATTGAAAGCCTCTATGAGGGTGAAGATTTGTCTGATGTGGTAGAAGAAGAAACAGGAGTCGATTTAGAAGAGATAGGGGATCCAGTATTAGAATAGGATTTTAAAAGAGCTTTAGAGCACTTACGGTCAAATAAGGCAGAAGGGATAGATAACATTCCATCAGAATTTCTAAAATCATTGAGGGAAGTGGCAACAAAACGACTATTCACGTTGGTGTGTAGAATATATGAGTCTGGCGATATACCATCTGACTTTCGGAAAGGCATCATCCACACAATTCCGAAAACGGCAAGAGCTGACAAGTGCGAGAATTATCGCACAATCAGCTTATCAGCTCATGCATCGAAGCTGCTTACAAGAATAATATACAGAAGAATGGAAAAGAAAATTGAGAATGCGCTAGGTGACGATCAGTTTGGCTTTAGGAAAAGTAAAGGGACGAGAGAGGCAATTTTGACGTTACGGCTAATAATGGAAGCAAGGCTAAAGAAAAATCAAGACACTTTCATAGGATTTGTCGACCTGGAAAAAGCGTTCGACAATATAAAATGGTGCGAGCTGTTCGAGATTCTGAAAAAAGTAGGGGTAAGCTATAGGGAGAGACGGGTCATATACAATATGTACAACAACCAAGAGGGAATAATAAGAGTGGACGATCAAGAACGAAGTGCTCGTATTAAGAAGGGTGTAAGACAAGGCTGTAGCCTTTCGTCCCTACTCTTCAATCTGTACATCGAGGAAGCAATGATGGAAATAAAAGAAAGGTTCAGGAGTGGAATTAAAATACAAGGTGAAAGGATATCAATGATACGATTCGCTGATGACATTGCTATCCTGAGTGAAAGTGAAGAAGAATTAAATGATCTCCTGAACGGAATGAACAGTCTAATGAGTACACAGTATGGTTTGAGAGTAAATAGGAGAAAGACGAAGGTAATGAGAAGTAGTAGAAATGAGAACAGCGAGAAACTTAACATCAGGATTGATGGTCACGAAGTCAATGAAGTTAAGGAATTCTGCTACCTAGGCAGTAAAATAACCAGTGACGGACGGAGCAAGGAGGACATCAAAAGCAGACTCGCTATGGCAAAAAAGGCATTTCTGGCCAAGAGAAGTCCTCTAATATCAAATACCGGCCTTAATTTGAGGAAGAAATTTCTGAGGATGTACGTCTGGAGTACAGCATTGTATGTTAGTGAAACATGGACTGTGAGAAAACCGGAACAGAAGAGAATCGAAGCATTTGAGATGTGGTGCTATAGACGAATGTTGAAAATTAGGTGGACTGATAAGGTAAGGAATGAGGAGGTTCTACGCAGAATCGGAGAGGAAAGGAATATATGGAAAACACTGATAAGGAGAAGGGACAGGATGATAGAACATATGCTAAGACATGAGGGAATGACTTCCATGGTACCAGAGGGAGCTGTAGAGGGCAAAAACTGTAGAGGAAGACAGAGATTGGAATACGTCAAGCAAATAATTGAGGACGTAGGTTGCAAGTGCTACTCTGAGATGAAGAGGTTAGCACAGGGAAGGAATTCGTGGAGGGCCGCATCAAACCAGTCAGTAGAGTGATGACCAAAAAAATGAAGCTAGGAGGTCATCTTTATGCTCTGTGCGCACCCTGAGTAGAACCGAGGGAATTGCAGAGGACGAAAAGAGGCCGTTGCAGATAAATGCCACCTTCCGAGTATGATGCCATCTCTCCACCAAGCCGTTACTCTGGCAATGGTATGCTGTCGCATGGAATTTCTCTACGCCAAAAACCTCGCAAAGGCAGCATAACAAAGCTGACACAAATTATCGGCTATGGTCTGAGGTAATAGTGGAAGGGCAACCGAATTGAGCAATCCAGGTATTGACGAAAGCGAGAGCAACAGTCTCAGCCATGATATCAGATAGTGAGACGGCTTCAACCCACTGTGTTTAACGATCAATAATAGACAGGATGTAATGGAAGCAGTTGGATGAGATTAGAGGTCCAATGATGTCGATATGATTGTGTCTACCTGCCCCTTCGGTATGGTAGACGCATCAAGGAATGGTGGGCAAGTCTACCGACTTTGCTCCTTTGACACGGTACGCATGCGTGTGTCCACTCCCTGCAGTCCTCTTTTAATCCCAGGCCAGACGAAACACTCACTACGACGGTAGTCGTAGCTTTAATCCCCAGATGAGTGAAGCCATGCAGAGAGTCGAAAACTGCATGGTGGAGTGAGGTGGGGACGAACAGGCAGATAGTACCTGTAGAAGTGTCACAAAAGATAGGAATGGTGAAGCTGGGAGGAGGTGTTGCTCGAGCATTAAAGCCCAGTTCCAGTCCTGAAGCATTTCCGACAACTTCGAGTTATTGGCTTGTGGGTTGGCAAGCACGTCCATACTGATGGGGGAGGTTATAAAGCTCACATGGGAGAGATAGTTCATGACGACATTGTTTGCACACTATATATACCACACATTGGTGGAGTATTGACGGATGAGGCCCTTGTAGCATAGGCATTGTGCACGTTCATGCTTGTTCGGGTTTCGACTTGCATCTGCTACGGGTGGTGACCTGTTAGATGATGAGCTCGTGGCCCTCAGCGTCACTACAAAAGTATCATATCTTTTAACACACTGCAAGTAATTCATGGTCAAATGTGGACCAATTGCGCCGAGAGGTCGTCAGTTTCTTGGAAAAAAATTTCAAAGTCTCTGTTGCATCACTCACTTGTTGCTGCAACACCACACCTACAGATGAATCACTCACATCAGTCATTGTGGAAAGACGAGCGTCTGTAGTAGGGTGGACCAGAGTGAGAGCATGGGGGAGAGCTGACTTCAGTGTGTCAAAAGCCTGATGCATGTCTTCCATCCAGGGAATCTTCCTGGCGCCAGAAGTTTTTTTGCCTTTAAGGGCATGAGTGAGGTGGGCCTGAAAGGATACAGAATGAGGAATGTGTCGTCTGTAAAAGCTGATAATGCCGAGAAACCGGCGCAACTCACTGGGAAGAGGAAGGTGTTTAATGAAATTAACCCGTTTGGAGGTAGGATGGGTGTCATCCATTGAAACTGCATGGCTGAAAAAGGTGATGTCTCTTTTGCACTGTTGAGATTTCTCGTCGTTTATCTCGACACAATTCCTGTTTAGTATTTTCTTAACATGATCAAGGCGCAATTCGTTCTCAGCCTCAGATGAAGAGAAAATGAGTATATTGTCTAGGTAGGCATATGCTTACGGTATGTTAAGAAGCAAGGAGTCAATAAAACATTGCCAGACCTGGGCAGCCTTTTTTAGAGCATATGGCATATAACAGTATTCAAAGAGACCGAAGGGTGTAATCACTGCAGTCTTCAGAATGTGCTCTGGAGCCACTGGAATGTGATGATAGGCCTTGCAGCAGTCCAAAAGACTAAACATCTGATTGGTACGACGAGGAGAACTTTATGGTCGACTTGTGAAAGGGGAAAGCACTGTAAGTTGGCACCAAAAGGCGTAGTAGTTAAGGTAGCTGTTGTGGGGTCCACACTTGGTACTGGCGCGATGGAGTGATGACATCGTTGTGTAGATGACAGTGTTTACAGTAGCCGATGTGGCTGTGCTAATTCCTCAAATGCTGTATCGATCCGTTGCCAGAGGACTTGTTGTGCTTGCAGAGAACATCGGCTGCAGCGCGTTCAGCAGTGAATTGAGCGAACAGAGTCGTAAGGCGAGCCATTAAAGATGAGCACAAGACCAAAGAGTCCATAAGTAGATCCTCGGCAGAGGGAAGACGGAAGGAAGGACCAAACAAGCTCAGAATTAAAGTTCCTGAGGCATGATGCAGCAACGCAGTTTCGGGAATATTAGGCGAAAACTCGAAATGTTTTAGAAAGTCCATGCCCAGAATGGGATTGTCAGTGTCCGCCACATGGAAAGTCCACATAATAATGAGTCCAGGAACAAGCTGTACTGATAGTGCAGCTGTGCCGAGGACGTTAATAACATAGTTATCTGCAGCGCATAATGTCGGTTCAGAAGGCGCAGTGCAGGGGTTGTCACACAGGTCCCAGCATCAGTGTCGATCAAAAAAATTATAGTCAGAGAAACTGTCCCATACACAGAGGCGGCCGCTGGTGGTTGTCGTAGCAGACACCGAATGTTGCAATTATAGGAGTCGAGAGAGAGTCATGCAGTCCAGCGTGCCTAAAGTGGACTGTGTGTGGAGTTTGGGTATGTGCAAGGTGGACGACAATTACATGCAGCGTCACCAAACATGAAGTGAAACCGTCACAGTGGGTACACTGGGTCGGAGTTGTTGGCTACTGGCCATACGCTGCCTGTCGGTAGAGTGGTGGCGGTAGCGTGCTGCCGGATGGTAGTTTGGCATCTCTAGGAGAGAATCTTGCGTCGGGTGTACCAAGTTGATTGCTGCCAGGTGGTTGTGTGTTACGTTTGGACTGCGTGCGCACTCTTCCACGTCCTCTTCCAGCAGGGGCGAGAGGACATCGTAGACGCTCACCTCCTATTTCTTGAGATCACTGACAGTATGGACCGGCTGACAGTGTCAAAGCAAGGTGTAAGCTTGGTCGGCGAGGTGCAATCTGGAGCCGAGAGGTTCAGACAGATATGACAAGAAATGAAACTGCAATTCAGACGGAAGCTTAAGGAGCCACACGTCCATAGAGCCACATCCAGCGCAAAGACGGCATCAAAGAAGGCTCGAAGATGGCGCCACGGCTGTGAAGGAGTCCTATCCTCTAGATCTCTTCATGTATAATTTGGTGAAGCACTTCTGTTGGGGCATTGGAAAGGCGCTCGTTAATTGTATCCTTTATGACAGAGAATTTATGATTAGAGGAGGAACGAGGCACCACCGTCACTAATTAGGTCAGTGTTTTCGTGGAGATGGGTAATTAGGTACACAAAGCTAGAATCGTCATCCAAAACAAAGTGCAAGCTGAATAAGTTCTCGATGAGAGCAAACCAAGTGATTTTGTTGTCCATTGAGAGTGCAGGTAACTTAGGCAGTTTGCCCTGAGCGAGTGGTGTCATAAGCAGGCCGATGCACGAGGTAGCTGGGCTGGCATTGAGAGGCGAAATCTTGGTTGAGTACATGAGGCCGTCCAGGTGGCGTCAGCCTGGGTAATTGTAGTGTAGGGATTGCTGAGGGAAGTAGCAGTCAGGCAGACAAGGCCGACTTGCATGGTAGAAGGCGGCACCATCGTCAGATGCGACAATGGGGAGCATGGGAACACGTCGTGTGTTGCGTCACCCGAGGTCTCGGTTTGGTAGCACGAAGCAGGTGTGGAACTGGCGCGGTCGACCGGAGCGGCTGAGGCTGCTGGTATCGTCGGGTCTTAGCAGGGACGAAAGCGGCGAATGCAGTATGTGGTGCGTCACCCAAGGCCCCAGTGCTAGGGGGAGATGATGGAGTGGGGGGGGGGGGGGGTGAGGGGAGGAGGCGAGGGAACGCGGTTGCCCTGCGCGGCAGATACAGTCGTGGCTATGGATGACGGAAAGGGACGGTAACGGAAGGCGCATGCAGAGTATAAGTTGCTCCAAGAACAGTGGTGGCGTGTAACAGTTGGTGGGACCACAGCTGTCAAATGTCTGTTCCGGGAAGAAAGATACACAGGTGCCACGCTGTGCAGTATGATCAGGTCCGAAACACACACGAGACGGAGGTTGAGGCATCTGAGCAGGTACACATGCTTCAAAAAATGGCTCCAAGCACTATGAGACTTAACATCTGAGGCCATCAGTCCCCTAGATTTAGAACTACTTAAACCTAACTAACCTAAGGACATCACACACACCCATGTCAGAGGTAGGATTCGATCCTGCGACCGTAGCAGCAGCGCGGTTCCGGACTGAAGCGCCTAGAACCACTCGGCCACAGCGGCTGGCAGGTACACACGAATCCAATTCAGGCGGAGATGCGGAGTCGAAACGCCAAAACCACGCTGTTGTGGAATCATGTGGGTTAGGCCTTGTGGATATGGCAAAACGACGGGCGTACGTTCACGTTCCGTTTTAGTGGTTGATTGCCGAGTATGTTCCACTGGATTCTCACAATCTTGATGTAAAATGCCTCGTGGAAGCACTTGGAAGTGTGTTAGTAATGGCGGAAGGTCCACTGTGCATAGTAAACAACACTACTGATCGAAAAATTTTTGCGGAAACGAAACTAACAATAAACACAATTCGGGGACACCAACGGCGATGTTACATATGTTAGTGATGTAGACTACACAAGTAACAGTCAACCACACACTGATTTGAGTAGATTTATCCAACATGAGAACACAATACAGTACAACACTTTTCAAAGCATGGAGAGAAAAATAAGAGAAGAGAGACAAGTGAAAGGAGTCAGCATAGAGAATACCAAACTAGCCGGCCGGTGTGGCCGTGCGGTTCTAGCCGCTTCAGTCTGGAACCGCGTGACCGCTACGGTCGCAGGGCCGAATCCTGCCTCGAGCATGGATGTGTGTGATGTCTTTAGGTTGGTTAGGTTTAAGTAGTTCTAAGTTCTAAGGGACTGATGACCACAGATATTAAGTCCCATAGTGCTCAGAGCCATTTGAACCATTTTGAACCAATCTAGCGATTGTCACCACTCGCCACTTGTGTAATGCTTTTCTGTAAGCTGGATCTGTTGCCTGTTTGTGGAAGAGTGAAGACCACAGAGATACAAACGCAAGGAAGTCATATGACTGTTCCTTGCTGAAAGGCGGGGCCCCAAGCCACTACACACTGCACAGACGTGCATTGTCAGAGATGATGTCCCACATTCCGACAAGAATCTTGCAGCGGGCTGCAGGTCTCATGCGGCAGGCCGTAAACTTCCATTGTGAGAATCAACATTAATTATGCTTCCTTAAAAGGTAGAGATCTGCTAGTGGGTGGGAAAACACAAAGCACACGGTGCAGGAAGAATTTGTTGGACCTAAAGGATGTCAATAGTAAAAGTTGTATAAATTTTGTAAGCGACTTCCGTATTGGTTCACCAAAATTATTTTTATAGCAGGGATAAAGACTTGCAAGTGTGTACGTGCTGCGGCGTATATGGGCAAAAACGTGAAAATATTCTCACAGTGGGACAGAAGTCCTACTCCACTCAAGAGACAAAGCTGTGTTATTGGTTAATAACAGTAGATTCTTTAGGACAAGGGAAATTGTTGCTACTGCTATAAATTTTTCATTGATTGGAACTCGGGAGGTTCATAGCGATTGGCTAACGAGAATCTGGTGCTGGCAAAACAGGCAAGATACTGAGAAGGAGAGCCGATAGCCACTTCGTCTTCGATCTCCAGAAGGGGAAGTTCTTCGCCTTCTTGGACTGTCAGAAAGATGCCTTCACTTTAGAACTTTACAGAGAGAGAACGTACTCCTAGGGCTGATGCCAGAGCTCAACTTACAAATCGCAGCTATCACTGCGGCCATGCATTGTACCTGAGTTTTAGAACGATGGTATTCATGAGCTGCGTTTGTGTGCTTCATGGCAAGGGGATTGCAAAGCCATTTTTTGTCAGTTAGTGAAACTCAATATGTACTTAGGCACGAGAACTGGTGCTTATATGTACTTTCTGGCTTCTTTAATCTATTGATTAAATCTGTTGGCTAATTATGCAGTCACTGAGTGGGGAGGGGCGGGGGGATATGTGGACATAGCCAGCTGTAGCATTTCAATCCCAGTTCTAACCGGCTGTGACAATTCATTATTCCGTATCTTTTCTAATGCATCTGAACTTTTGTGTACTTAATAATCATTTGTATTGCCAGTTTAGTGACTGGATTCAAAATAATGCATCTTAGTAATAAACAGTATTTTATTGAGACCTTTGCTTTCATTTTGTTGTTTGACGAAGTTACGTTCTCATTATATCTTTATGAGCAATGACACCTACATTTCATGTGAAAATGGGCCACTCGTGTTTAAATTCAAATGTTGATTAGTTTCTGCTGTGCGTCTTTGTCACAATATTTCTCATGGCCTTATGGTGATCGGTCGGTTCAGTGTATAGGTCACTGGGCTCACATCTTGTTAGTATCACATGAGTATGCTAAATGCTTAGCTGTATTCTCACGAGTCCCTTCATCTTAACACCATACATCGCGTCTTAGTAGAACAATGTTATATATGTTCTACAAACCTCTATACTTTTCACTTATTCTCTATGCGTTCTAAATAAACTTCATAATATTGGTGAAAATTGCAACAACGCAGCTGTTTCCTGGTCATTCGAATATATAATCCAACACACAAGAAAAAGAGAAGTGATAATGTAATGAACCCAAAAAAGTAGTGCTTTGCAGTTGGATGAGAAATGATAAAACGTGTCCAGTCGATCCCCGCCCCCCGTGAACCACTGACCTTACCAGTAGCGGAGTGGCTTGCGTGCCTCAGCGATACACAGTCATAGTCTAGGTTCAACCACAATGGAGGGGTATCTGTTGAGAGACCACACAAACATGTGGTTGCTGAAGAGGACAGCAGACTGCAGTAGCTACAGGTGCAACAGTCTAGATGATTGATTGGTCTGGCCTTGTAACATCAAGCAAAACCGCTTGATGTGCTGGTGCTGTGAATGGCTACTACCATAATTTTCCCGAGGGAATTTAATTCTACTATATGGTTTAATGATAATGACATCCTCTTGGGTAAAATATTTCGGAGGTAAAATAGTCCCCAATTCGGATCTGCTGGCGGGGACTACTCAGGAGGATATTGTCATCAGGAGAATTAACACTGGCATTCTATGGACTGGACCACAGAATGTTAGATCCGTTACCCTAGGCAGGTACGTTAGAAAATTTAAAAATTAAAAGGATAGGATGGAGTTAGACACAGTGGGAATTAGTGTAGTTCGGTGGTCAGGTGAATACAAGTTCATAAATAAAAGGTCTGATAGGGGTAATTCAGGAATGGGTTTAATAATGAATAAGAAAATAAGAATGCAGATAAGCTATTATGAACAGATTAGCAATCCATTTGGTAGCCAAGATAGACACGAAGTCTACATCTACAACAATAGTAAAAGTTTATTAGCCTCTAAGGTGAGGAAGAGATTGAAAAATGTACGATGAGATAAAAAAATTAAGGGATACGAAAATTTAATCATGATGGGGACTGGAAATCAAATGTAGGAAAATGAAGAGAAGGAAATATAGTAGGTCAATCTGGACTGGGGGAAAGGAATGAAAGAGATAGCCACCTGGTAGAATTTTGCACTGAGCATCATTTAATAATCACTAACACTTGGTTTAATAGTCATGAAAGAAGGCTGTATACGTGGAAGAGAAATGGAGTCACCAGAAGGTTTCAGACTCATTACATAATGGTAAGACAGCGATTTGCGATTTCAATAGCAGATTTTAAATTATAAAACATTTCCAGGGGCGGATGTGGACTCTGACCACAATTTATTGGTTATTAATTGTAGATTAAAACTGAAGAAACTGCCAAAAGGTAGCAAATTAAGGAAATGGGATCTGTATAAGTTGAAATAACTAGAGCTTTCTGAGAGTTCCAGAGGGAGCATTAAGCAACAGTTGATTAAAACAGGGGAAAGGAATACAGTAGAAAACGAATGGGTAGCTTTAAGCGGTGAAATAGTGAAGGCTCTAGAGAATCAAAACGGTAAAATGGCAAGCCCTAGTAGAAATCTTTTGATAACGTAGGAAATAATGAATTTAATTGATGAAAAGAGAAAATGTAAAAATGAAACGGGCAAAAGGGAGGATAAACGTCTAAAAAATGAGATGGACAGCAAGTGCAGAATGTCTAAACAGGAATGGTTAGAGGACAAATGTAAGGATTTAGAAGCAGACTTCACTAGGGGAAACATAGATACCGCATACAGGAAAACTAATGAGGCCTTTGGAAAAAAAGAGAAGCAGTTGCATAATATCAAGGACTGAGATTGGAAACCAGTCCTAAGCAAACAAGAGAAAGCGAAAGAGTGGAAGGAGTATGTACAGGTTCTATAGAAGGGGGTTGAACTTGAAGGCAGTATTATATAAATGAAAGAGAACGAAGACGAAGATGAGATGGTAGAAGAATATGACAGATAAGTGAATGCCCTAAATCGAAACAAGGCGCCAGGAGTAGACGATATTCCGTTAGAACTATTGACAGCCTTTGAGAGCCAGCATGACATAGCTCTTCCATCTGACGTGCAAGATGTAATAATTCCAATTCCAAAGAAAACAGTTGGCCGTCCGGAGTGGCCGATCGGTTCTAGGCGCTTCAGTCTGGGACCGCGCGACCGCTACGGCCGCAGGTTCGAATCCTGCCTTGGGCATGGATGTGTCTGACGTCCATAGGTTATTTGGTTTTAAGCAGTTCTAAGTTCTAGGGAACTAATGACCTCAGACGTTAAGTCCCATAGTGCTCAGAGCCATTTGAACCATTTGAAAACAGTTGCTAAGAGATGTGAATATTATCGACTATCAAGTTAATAAGTCATACATGCAAAATACTAACACGAATCCGTACAGAAGAATGGAAAAACTGGTAGAAGCCTACCTCAGGGAAGATCAGTTTGGATTCCGAAGAAATGTAGGAATATATATTCGAGGCAATATTGACCCTACGACTTGCCTTAGAAGATAGAATAAGGGAAGGCAGACCTGAGTTTGTATCTTTGGTAGACTTACACAAAGCTTTTGACAGTGTTGACTGACGTACACGCTTTGATATTCTGAAATCATCAGCAGAAAAAATACAGAGAACGAAAAGCTATAAATAACTTGTGCAGATACCAAACGGCTGTTATAAGTCTCGAAGGGTCATGAAATGGAAGCAGTGGTTGAGAAGGGAGTGAGGCAAGGTTGTAGGCTACAGCGATGGATTTTAATCAATGCACTGAGTAAGCAGCTAATGAAATCAAAGAAAAATTGCAGAAGTAACTAAAGTCCAGGGAGAAAAAGTAAAAACTTCAAGGTTTGTCGATGACATTGTAATTCTGTCAGGGATAGCAAATGACTTGGAAGAACCACTGAATGGAACGGACATTGTTTTGAGAAGAAGATATGAGATGAACATCCACAAAAGGAAACCAAGCATATTGCGACGTGGTCAAATTACATGAGCTGATGCTGAAAGAATTCGACTGGGACCGAGAAACTTAAAGTAGTACCGATAAATGTGTTTTGCTATGTGGCGAGTAATGTAAGTAATGATGCCTGAAGGAGAGAGGATATAAAACGTAGACTAGCAATGGCAAGAAAAGTGTTTCTGAAGACGAGAACTTTGTTAACATCGATTATAAAGTTAAGTGTCAGGAAGTTTTTTGTGAAGCTATTTGTCCTCTAACCTGATATATAGAAGTTTTGTAATTCAAAAATGGCTCTGAGCACTATGCGACTTAACTTCTGAGGTCATCAGTCGCCTAGACTTAGAACTAATTAAACCTAACTAAGCTAAGGACATCACACAAATCCATGCCCGAGGCAGGATTCGAACCTGCGACCGTCGCGGTCGCTCAGTTCCAGGCTGCAGCGCCTAGAACCGCACGGCCAGTCCGGCCGGCTTCAACTCGCAATTCGCCATCTAAGATCACAGTAGTTGCTTTAAGTGGAAGCTGGAGTGACGTGATCCCTGACCTTCTGATGCTGCTGATTTAAGATGGCGACGAATCGGAGTCTGTTCCCTCTTCAAACTTTCTAAACCCAGAAATATAAGGGGCAGTCAACTGGAAACGATACGGAAAGAAAGTAAGTAAATTGTTCTTTGTTACAAAAGTAATCTACGTAATTATTAATACATTTACCCTACTATGAGACAAGATGGTCAATCACTTAATTGGAAAATGTTTCCGATTGTCTACGGATACATGATATTACCCAAGACTGCACCTCTTCATCTGAAGCAGATCGTCGACCACAAATGTCTTTCTTCGGGGTGCCAAAAATACGGAAATCGCAGGAGATAAATGGGGACTGTATGGACTTTCCAGCGCAACTTCTTCAGTAGTCGAAATAACCTTACCAACATGTGAGCCCAGGTGAGTAAAATCCCCATCTAGGCATCCAGATTTTAGTTTTCCGTGATTTCCCTAAATTGCTTAAGACCTATTGGACCTATTGCGGGACGGTTGCTTCAAATGGCACACCCTGTTTCCTTCATAATCCTTTCCAAACGCAAGCTTGTGATCCACTTTTAATGTCGTCGATGTTAACCAAGCTTACTTCCTTCGTTCCTAGCTTCTTACATGTGTCTCAAATATGTCGAAATTATCGAAATCCTATTTAGGCTAACCATTTAACATCTTCAATCATCTGTTCACCTACTTGTAGGACTGCTTCGAAATTAAAGTGTACTATAGAAGGTACTGAAATTTTTGCCCATAATTATCTGTTCACTTGTATATGAACCTGTGAATTTCTACAATGTACGACTTGTATGTCAAGTGAATGAAAGTTTATTCATATGATAACATGCTGGCAGGTGCTCGTTTTTCATTTTCCACCAGCCTATAAGAAAGTTGTTTACCTTCATTGTAACGGCAGACGAATGAAACACCGTGTATCCATAGTCGGCAAACACGGTCAGCTCCTCTGGGGTATCCACGCTGTAGATGGACAATACTGTTCTTCTCAGAGATCCGATGAGATCTGATCACTCACAGGATTGAACTAGTTCTTTTTCATGATTTACCACTTACCATTCACTCACAAAAATAAATAAAAGGAAGTCACCTTGTCTTTTTAATTCATGTTATTACGTCTGTATTTTTATCTGATTTAGTCCTATGTTGAAAGATCCTAGAAAGATAAGTAGTAAATTTATGGTATGTCTGTAGTAGTTTCGAGATTTAAATATTCTGCATTTCATTTGCTGTAAAAACTAAAAACATTACAGCAAAATCCTAAATATTTTTTATGAAACGCGAAAATTTTAAAATTAAGACGGATTCTTGTTATGTTTTCATGCATTTGTAGAAGACAAAATGCAATATAAAAAATGTAGCATAATTGCAATTAATTCAAATACTGACAGTCGACACTGGCAGTTAGTATGACACTATATGTAACCAATAAGGAAAAATCAATCAGTATCATGATTTACAAATAAAATTTTATCAATTTTACTCGAAGTGAGTCAGTTTCTTTTCTCGTTGCAGATTAGTACTTCTTTTGAAAAGATACACTCACAGGGCACTGACATAGCTGGGATAAAAAATATTTTCAGTTGCTATATCGTTGGCTACGGCAATTTTCTCGTCTCCCACTAGTTCAAGGGTCCGCTGTTGCTAGGTACATATGCCTCAGATTAACATTTGAGTAGCTCGGCAATCGCCGCACGGTTTGGGTCACGATTATCTTGAAGCTGAGAACACATACCGGACAGCTGTTAATATTTCAGGCACAACCGCTAAGGGATGTAATCGATATGCATGCGACATGTTCTACCACGCCACACATAAAAACGGGATTTTCCTGTGCTAATCCCTCGGGTTTTGTTAGTGGTAAAAAGGTAGGGTCAATTGTTTTGTGTAGCCCTTGGGCTAGGGACCATTTGTATACCCAACAGAAGAATCTTACAGTACAAGGTCAAAGTGTGAATGTCACACGTTCCTCCTGCTTGCGCAAGTGGAGCAAATCGGTTGGTTCTTTTTGAATTTTATGTGGTCTACGGTCGACTTGATGGGACTTACGGAGGTACCATTAGTTCATGGCCCGTTTCTAGGAAAGCCCCCACAAAAAGGGTTTTTGCTATATTTTCGCCGTCACCAAGGCTCCAAAACACTGCCAGAGGGCTACGCACATCGAACGGCTAATTTTTACGATATATTCGAAGATCCCTATCTCGAACCTCGACAATTTTCTTGCCATCGTTATCCGTTTCCAAGCTACAGAGGTTCCAAGTTACCCTACTTCTACACGTAGAACCCGATACGAGGCGAAATCTAAATAATAAATAATCGCAGCAAATTGCTTAAATTTTAACGTTATGTTCGCTATTAATTAGTATAGAAGAGCCATCTACCCGTTTTCAAAAATCTTTGCCGTTATCAATAAATACC
Organism: Schistocerca piceifrons; assembly: GCF_021461385.2. Taxonomy (NCBI): domain Eukaryota; kingdom Metazoa; phylum Arthropoda; class Insecta; order Orthoptera; family Acrididae; genus Schistocerca; species Schistocerca piceifrons. The sequence continues at coordinate 567,427,726 of NC_060138.1, forward strand.
CCAAAAACTTGTTTTTGGGTACCAAAACACTGCCACGTATTCCGAGACGGCTTTGTGCAACAAATGGCTATATTCTAACTTCCCGATTTAGAACAACCTTGAAAATTTTCTTCATATCTTCATCCGTTTACGAGATACCTCTGCAGTAGCAGAGACACGATGAACTGTTATAAAACGGTTACTTCAAGGACAGCTCCGAGCCAGAAGTCATGCAGCATCCATTCCACTGACCCTAAACCGCCGCCACATGCGACTTCAATAGTGTCAAACGAGAGATCGTTAGAGGGCAGGGTGGAAGTCTGTTGTGTTTTCGGAATGCTGGTTCTGTCTCGGTGCCAGTGATGACCGTGTGTTCGTTAGAAGGAGGCCAGTTGAGGGCCTGCTACCAACATGTCTGTGCACTAGACATGCTGGACCTATACCTGGAGTTATGGTCAGGGGTTCGATTTCGTATGACAGAGGGAGACTCTCGTGGTTATCCCATGCACCCTGAATGCAAATTTATGTCAGTCTGGTGATTCCACGTGCTGTGCTACCTTTTATGAGCAGCATTCCAGACGGTGTTTTCCAATTGGATAATGGTCGCCCACATCATCGGGCAACAACTACAGCATCACCCACAACCAACATTAACTGTTCCTCTATTGAATCACCAATTCCAACAGGCATAGAGCTCCATCCTACAAACTGACATGCAGAACCTGCGCAACACAATACATGTATGTTTGTATGCTTGCACTCAACATTCTGGCAGTTACGTCTTTAATTGATGTACAAGCATTTCAGATTTGCAATAGCTTACCTTGCACTTTCCTTAACCTATGATCGTGCAATGTTAATCACTTTACCTAGATAAATATATTTCAAAAATTTCATTACTCTACATTAATTATTTTTGTGTAGAGATTTTTTTCCTTCAGTGTATAATACCTGGCCCAATGCAAGAAGTGTCGTGAAGACATTAATCTTTTTAGGTTCAATACATAAACAAATAAAAAATAAAAACAATGTGTACATGCACTATCATATATTAAAAATAATTATCTAAATACAAACTGTTATAATGATAAAGTCCAGTAAATCTGAAGTTGCATGGAGGGGCATATAGTCAACAAAGTAAGCTGCAAGCTAAATCAGAGAGTGAGCCAACAGTGCAGAGAGCAGAGTAATTCCAGAGTTACTCTGTAATACACTCTGTATGATCACCTAGTGGCACAACTGAATGGGATAGTAATAGGGATTGGCTAGTAAATGGAATCAACCACCACATGGGGTTGGTTGCTGATCAGGATCTGCCAACATGTGGGACCTGTTGGTGATCAGGATCAGGCAGCACATGGGGATCTGCTGCTGATCAGTATCAACCAGCATGCAGGATTGGCTGGAGATTGGAATCAACCAGTCCATGATATCAGTCAATACACAGGATCAGCTGGTAATCAGGATATGCCAGCATGGGATCTGCTGTTGCCTGGAATCTGCCAGTGCATGGGCTTGGCTGGTGATTGGGATTAGCCAGTGCATCAGATCAGCCAGCAGCAGGATCTGCTGGCGATCGGGATCTGCAAGCATGTGGGATGAACTGCGATCTGGACTGGCCAATGAACGACATCACCCAGTGTATGGGATAAGTTGGCAATCTAGATTTTCCAGCATTTGGAATCACCCAGGGTACAAGATTGACCAGCACTTGAGGTCTACTGACAGTTGGGATCTCCAGCATACAGGATCTGCTGGCAATCAGGAACAGCCAGCATTTAGGGTCGGCCAGTAATCAATATCGGCGAGCACATGAGATTAGCCAGTGCATGGTATCTGTTGGTGATCATGGTCTACCAGTTTGAGGGATCTGAGTATGATTGGGTTAAGCCAACATGTGAGATGAGCTAGCATACTGGATAGGTTGGCAGTCAGTATTGGCCAGCAGCTGAGATCGGCCACCATGCAGGACTGGCTGGTGGTTGGGATCGGCCTGCGAATAGAGTCAGCTCGTGATTGGGATTGGCCAGTGCATAACATTGACCATTGTGTAGCATTGGCTGGTGATCAAGAATAGCCACTGAGCCATAAGGAGAGGTCGTTTTGTGATCTGCTCCATGCAAATGCTGGCTGAAGGCCACTGCTCATGTGACTCACATGATCACCAACAATGTATTCCAAGTATGATGCTACATCAAAAGATAATAAGTAACAACTCATTTGGTAGTATATGGATCTTTATTGACCTTCTGACCTTCTGAAATTTGAGATTTTCTTTTCAGATCAAGAGCAGAAACATAGGGTGTAAAATTCGGAAATTTGTGATAAGTTCCTATGGGACCAAACTGCTGAGGTCATTGGTCACTAGGCTTACACACTACTTAATCTAACTTAAGCTAACTTACGCTAAGGACAACCCACACACCCATGCCCAGGGGAGGACTCGAACCTCCAAAGGGGGGAGCCATGCGAACTGCGGGAAGCCACCTTAGACCATGCAGCTATCCCATGGGGCTAGGGTGTAAAGAATAACTGTCTACTACATAACATTGTAGTGTAGAGAAAGTCAATATGAATGATTTGATATGGGACCCTGGTCTACCAAATGGGGAAACTACCTCAAACTGGCCACAGATCTAAGCTAAGGCACAAGTGTGTCACGCAAGATTTTCAGTATGCTCTAGCTCTCTTTGCACTGACTCCTGGAGAATAAATGAACAGGACCTCTTTTGTAGTATAATTAATGTATTTTAATTTTGTACTGGTTTACGTTTTTGCTAGAGGCCTCGTTTTTCGAGTTATTGAATAAAAAATACAAAAGTAACCTCAAAACGATCCCTACACTATATGCAACCAGTTAGGATTTCTGGTATGTAGTTCATGGCATTCACACTTACCACTGTACAAAACTGTGGGAGTTATTTTCCATATTCCACCATTTTTGGTCTTCGTTGATTGAGCTGTTACACCACAGACTTAGTTGGCTATTTCGTTAACATTAACTTAAACATTCCTATCAGAGTAATGAGAAAAAAACATCTTTTGTAAACGTTACGCAGAAACTAGTTACGTTTACAAAGTGGTCTAAACTTAACACTTAAAAACACAGTAGTTTAGAATGAAAAAAGGGTGGACAAACAACTCGATTTCATTGTTAATTTTATATGCCAAAATTCACAAAACTGTGGGGTAAAATTTGCACAAATGTCCACTTTACAGTCTGAATATGTACTACTAAGCTGGTGATATAATAGCCCAGTCAATGAAGACGAAAACGATGGGGTACGGGAAATAATTCTTCTATTCACACAGTTTTCCATGGTGGTAAAGGGAGTGCCACCAAAACAACATAATAGAAATACTGACTGGAGAGGGATGAGTGTGGGGGTGCAACTGATGATCACTTGTTGTTGAGTAATTTGAAAAACGCAGCGTCTAGCGAAAACGTAATCCAGTACAAAATTAAACTACATAAGTAGCAGCAGCCTGCCGTAGAATCTTCTTTCTGGTCACTAATGTCGCCAGAGAGGCATTTCATGTCAGAGAAGCTAATGTTCCTTTTTTCCAAGTCACCAGTCGCTCACTCCGTAGTAGGTTCTTGATCTATGAATCACTTCAGAAGCAGATCGCCCATCTCTAGCCCAAACATAGCTTGCCTGCACTGGTAACCATTACGAACATCATCACAATCTGGCAGAACCAGCTGCATGCCAAAAGTACCCCTGTTCCGTTCACTAGCAGAGCCCATCACACTCCACGGGCCCAACAGTCGCAGCATAGTGGCGGGTGGCGTTAGGACTCACAGTTCTTGAACGTCTTGCAGGGTGGCTGCTGCCTGGGTGCGATCTGAGCAGGTCAACTACGATGATTTTTTTCAATTGAGCACATCAACATTTGTCGCTGACAAGGGCTAGTAGAGCAAGAAACGGACCTCGTATAGTGGCCTTCCATTTGAGCCATTTGAACAACTTCATCGAACAGGTCAATCGTTTAACCTATTCCTGCCTGCCTGCCTCCCTTAAAATCTTTGTAGATAATATCCTGCAGCTAGTGCGATCTATTACCTCTTTGAAACAACGCATGATGTGGCAATTTGGCTTCCTTCACCACAGTGAAAACTGTATTTTCTTGGAGACTAGTTATTCAAGTCAGGTTAACAAGTGGGTACCAAAATAGCTCTCTTTCGAGGGCAGTACTGTTCTGGTTTGGCTGTCTTACAGTAAATCGATCTCCTACTACAAAATTCAGTTTACATGTCACATTCTCTTACAGTTGCTACAGAGGGTTCGTTAATTATGCGGTACGTTTAAGCTGTTATTAAACCATGTCCTCTATATCTTCCCTCCTCTCAGAAGATTTACCATGCATGGTTAGCAGATCAGCATCGCTAATGGGCACAAGGATGTACGATTCTGTGAACAGCACCGGCTGTTCATCAGGTGGACCACTGTGCATAAAAAAAAGTCCAGGATTCACGATATGGCGTAATTTATGATTTTGTTTTGCCACAATAATTCCTTAGCCTAGGGTAAGAACCGTTTCTTGTGTTATAGTTGTGAGGATCGTATCCGTACTCCGGTCCCATTGTGCAGATCATGCCCAATAGTTTCTCTTTCAGCTCCATCATGTCTTATTTTGCGATGCTGTCACTCTCCTCGTTGCTCTACTCATTTCTCGAAACGAGTTTGTGCTCAGTCTCTAATGATGGGACATGAAACGATAATCTTCCTTCTGTCCTTCGAAGGAACTCACAGCCTGCTGCTAGGGCCGTAACAGAGCGGTATACGCCATATTCAGTTGCTGCATAGATGCACAGGGAATTTCAGTGTGAATCGTTGGTGGAATGATGACCTAGGCCTCGCGGTAATCTGTTTAGCCAATTTAGAGAACGTATGTTCGATGTAGACTGTACAGAAATTCTACTACCTGTACTGTACATCTGACGTAGTGAGCATAGAAATAATATAAAATAGATTAGGGAGTGTAGAGTGAGTTACTGCCATTTTACCTTCGTTCCATAGTCGAGTGTGATAGAAATTGGAGTAGCTATTACTGGTATGAAATTTGTTTATAGAGACAGAAATAGAGGCCATGAAAATAGAAACATAGTAATACCACAATTCTTGTGGTCGCAATGATCCTTTTTCTAGGCCGAGGTGAGAAATAGAATTTTAGGGAAAGCGCTAGAAAGATGTAAAGATTGTAACATGCAAAATAATTCGTCGAAAATGTTGCAAGTATTCTATATGTGGATACGAGGAGGTTAACAAACGGCAGAGAGAGGTGGGTAAAGGCTTTATGTTGTGGATTGGCAAGACAGCCAACCCACTAGGAGAGGAAGCCGAAAGGCACGCGTTTTAGCTCACGCAGGCTGGCGTGAGGTCTGGAACAGGTCAAGGAATTAGACTAGCAAAATAGGACGTAGCTGTGGAATACTTAACTTTAATCCATAAATGGTCAACATCGCTCTTGACGGTACATGTTTTACAGCATCAATAGTAACGTAATGGCGCCTTGCTAGGTCGTAGCAAATGACGTAGCTGAAGGCTATACTAACTATCGTCTCGGCAAATGAGAGCGTATTTTGTCAGTGAACCATCGCTAGCAAAGTCGGCTGTACAACTGGGGCGACTGCTAGGAAGTCTCTCTAGACCTGCCGTGTGGCGGCGCTCGGTCTGCAATCACTGATAGTGGCGACACGCGGGTCCGACGTATACTAACGGACCGCGGCCGATTTAAAGGCTACCACCTAGCAAGTGTGGTGTCTGGGGGTGACACCACACTTTAAACCAGAACAAAATACTGACGGTTTAAGAAAATACATGAGCATTGTATCATAGTTGTCCATGAGAGTTCATTATACGATATTTACTATTTCTACGACGGCGAGTGCACGGGGTTTGCGAAAGAGAAAGGCCATTTTGTGTGTGTGTGTGTGTGTGTGTGTGTGTGTGTGTGTGTGTGTGTGTGTGTGTGTTTTATAATCATTAGTTGTTGATGTAAATTTTTCTGGCTGTAAGAGCCACCAGCTCTGATATTAACCAAAACAAGAACAAAAAATGTAGTAATTCTATTAGAAGCATTTTGCCGCCTTTAAAATTTCCCTATTGGCCTTCCATCGTTTACTGTCTTAAGATTAATCCTTAGCACAAACAACATGACTTTTCAGTCTCGCATAGGTATCTTGATTTAAGAACGTCGTCGTTGCCTGTCGTTGCCAAGTCAATGTAGCGTTTCTGTATTCTAACAAATGAAAAATTCTGTGAGACCTGAAACAAGTGCGTTCTGGTTATTTTATTGAACCGTGGAAACACGGCAGCTGTCGCTGCTATTTTGGGAGAATCTAAAGCTGTCTGTTTGCCAAAGAACCTTATTCCGTTTGAGAAACTAAAGTATACTTTTGAGAAACAAAAGCTCGTATGATTTGTCAAAAAATGGTAAAGAGATTGCCAGACAAGTAAATAACTCGCTCTGTACAATGAGTAAATAAACTTGTGACAAAGTGCACAGCTATTCTTTCAGTCACATCTCTTCATCTTGAGGTTGATAGATTTGTTTTCGGGTGGGATCTACCTGAGCAAACACCTTTTTCTCTTTATTTTATTTAGACATTATTACGCAACAGTCCCCCCCCCCCCCCCACAAGATCATTATGAACTGTCCGATACCACCTTTTTTTCATATGCATCCGTGTATTTATCGTACGATTCAGTGCTTCCTAGGTCCAGTTATATGTATTTTTATAGGTATCGTTTAGTTTGCCCAAAAACCTATTCTTCTTCGTAAATACATATGGAATATTCTGGAATGACGTACATTCTCGTGACTGTTAATAGATTGTTGTCATTAATAAAAATATGTACATATGCCAAATTAAATATCAGATCGTGAAATTGAAGCAATAAATGTTTAACAACAAATATTAAGAGGCTGTGGAAATGTTAGCATAAATAACTAACACCTCTAATTACCATAATTGCAATTTGTAAATTCGCTAATACAAAAATCTCATTACGACTCAAATGAAAATAATAATCATCATCCAGTGATGTAATTTCATTCGTTATTCACTTTTATGTAATTCATTGTAATTAATGATTCTTGTAAATTACGCAGATATTTATCTCTTGTTAGTTACACCACCCAAATTAACGAAATTCCGGTAATTGAGAAAACGTGTGTGTATTTCATTAATGTAATCTGGCGAAGCACGATGTATATATTTCGAACAAATGTTAGCAAAAAAATCCATACAGTCAGTAATTACGAAATTAAAAGTAAAATCAAATAATTGTTGAAATCATACTGTGAATTAATTTTCACACAAAAAAACCAAGATGATGATAAAAATGTTATGTTATTTGACACTATATTTTATAACCTGTACAAATGTAACAGCAATAAGTTTAGATAAATTGTTTTTAACTGTAAGTCTCGTTTTGTAATAAATTAACAATGGTAGCGATTGTTAAAATTGTATTTGCAGCGATGCTGCGCAGGAGTCAGTCAAGTTTTGTTTACTTCAGGAGTCAATGCAGTTAAGTTCGGTTTAGCTCATATTCGTCAGTTGTTTTGCACTTATATCAGTTCTGTCGATCAGCTGATGACAATAAATAATTGGTCAAGCTTGAAATCTTCGTGATGTTATTATTATTCGCACCATCCACAACATCGATGAACCACAGGCCAACGCAAGTTAAGTAGTAACGTTTAAAGATCGTTACAACATGTTTCGCTCACGCTACAACATCATCAGTGGCTTTTTCCCTTCCTGTTACATGACAGGACAATCTTTGTTATTAATTTGTTTTTTTAAAGGAAGCGTCGACAAATCTGAAAAACAGACCTTTTTGTATGTACGTTGGTTCTAATGTTGTGGTATTAGTGGTTTTCTATCTCTTGAGTTACAGTTGTTTTTCTTTTACAGTTTGTCATCCGCAGCGATGGAGACTCTAGTGTGCGTGTTCATGGGTTATGGTCACCTGACAGTTCTTTGAGGGCGAGAACACAGTTCCGTTGCAGGGACTGTGAATTCCTGATTTATTTCTTTATCATTAACTTCCTGTATTCGGTAATTTCCCTCAGTTATTAATTCCTTGTGAAGGGCTCTTGGTGCATTTGAGAATTTTTAGGATGATGTTGATTTCTGTTGGTCTGTTGTCCATATTCCTGAGATGTCCTGCGACTATGGAATGACAGATGCTACTTTTTAGTGTTCTTATGTGATCTGTGTACCAAATATTGACAGTTCTCCTTGTTTGTCGAAAATAAATTGACGTCAGTCCTGAAAAGTCAGTTGGTAAATACCAGATGTGTTGTCTTTGGCTGTGTTGGTATTGGTTGTGTTTAGATTTTTCTGTATTGAGTATGGCAGTTTGCTGTAAATGTAGAAAAATGTAAGTTAATGCAGATGAGTAGGAAGAACAATCCTTTAATGTGAGGATAGTGTATCAGCAGTGTGCAAATTCACCCAGTCACGTCAGTTAAATATCTAGATGTAATGATGATATGAAATCGAACGATCACGTAAGTTCGATAGTATGGAATGTGAATGGCTGACTTCGGTTTATTGGGAGAATCCTAGGAGAGTATAGATCATCTGTAAAGGAGACGATAAACGGAATAATTGTGCGATCCATTCTTAACTACTGCTCGAGTGCGTTGGACCCTCGTCCTATTAAAGGAAGACATCGAAGCAGTTCAGAGGCGTTCTGCTGCATTTGTTACCAGTTGTTTGTATCAGCGTCCGAGTGTTACAGAGATGTTTCGTGAATTCAAATAGGAATCCCTGGAGGGAATACGACGCTCTTCAGACTTTCGGTGCTTCATTCTTACAGAGACCAACACAACCGTTACATACTGAAACAAACTATGGTTCAGTACTGTATACCAAGTTTATAATATTGATATCATTGTGATGGATCTGTATATCTATGTGTCTGTGCCCAGCCTTTCTTAATCAATGGATCGATGTGTGGCTCTTTTTTCTCTTTTCTTTCTTTTTTGGTCACATGACATCCCACCCGAGCCGATGATACGAGAAAGACGGAAATGTTGCAGTGAATATGTGCAAAAGGTTTCCAGTTGCAATATTTCCTTCATAATGAAGGATTGCTTTCAGAAACGTACATTCTGAAAACGTCCTATGCAATACGTGTGCTTCGTGTGTATAAGTTTATCCGTTCGACGTGTGAAAGAGCAAAACATTGGACTCTCTCGACATGTAACGTAGTGTAACGTTACCTATAAATAGCACAATGACTGTCACTATCTTTGTTAATAGACTACTCGCTCCCTGTGACTTCCCGGAAAGTCGTTCATAATGATCGATGGAGGTGCCGCAGTAGGGAGGAACGTGGATGGATCCCGCACAGGTATTCAGATCGTCGTTTTCTAAAGCAGTCCTTAGTCACCTTGAGGAATTGACAGTACGGTTCCTTTGGCAGAGTTACAATCAGTGCTCTCTTCCGTCTCTGTCCAATCCGGCTATGTACTCAACCGAGCGAGGATGAGGTGTAGCAATACACCACATTCACATTTCGGAGGACAGGCGTTCAATTTCCTTAAACCGCATAAGGTGAATCCCAGGACGGTTGATACTATATGATCGATTTCCTTCATAATGCTTCCCCAATCTGAGCTCCCAAATAACCTCGTCGACGAGATATAAGGACCTAATGTTACTTACGAAAAACCAATTTAATATTCGGATACAGCATTGGTAGTGTCCTCCCTGACACACTCACGTCGTTTAAATATCTGGGCGTCAGATTGCAAAGCGACGTGAAACAGAACGAGCATGTGAGGATAGAGAAGCGAATGGTCGAATCCGGTTTGTTGAAAGAATTTTAGGGAAGTGTGGTTCAGCTGTAAGGGAGACCGCATATAGGACGCTTTTGCGACCAGTTCTCGACTACTACTCGAGTATTTGGGATCCGTACCAGGTCGGATTAAGAGAAGACATCGAAGCAATTTAGAGGCGCGCTGCTAGGCTTGTTACCGGTAGATTGGAACAAAACGCAAGTGTGACGGAGATGCTTCGAGAACTCAAATAGGAATCCCTGGGGGAAAGGCGAAGCTCTTTTCTTGGAACACTGTTATGAAAATTTAGAGAATCGGCATTTGAAGCTGACTGCAAAACTATTCTATTGCCGCCATTGTGGATTTCGAGTAAGGACCACGTAGATAAGATACGTGGAATTACGGCTCATACGGAAGCATATCGACAATCGCTCTTTCGGCGAGTGGAACAGAAGAGAAAATGACTAGTAGTGATACAGGGTAGCCTTCGCCAGCACCTTACAGTGGTTTGGTTCAAATGGCTCTGAGCACTATGGGACTTAACATCTGTGGTCATCGGTCCCCGAGAACTTAGAACTACTTAAACCTAACTAACCTAAGGACATCACACACATCCATGCCCGAGGCAGGATTCGAACCTGCGACCGTAGCGGTCACGCGGTTCCGGACTGAAGCGCCTAGAACCGCACGGCCACACAGGCCGGCTACAGTGGTTTGCTAAATATGTGTGTAGTTGTAGATGTATAATTTTCTCACTTCTCTGATATATTTTCTGGTCTCAATTTAACGAAACGTTCTCTCAGCTATCGTATAAGTTTACGTTGTGGTCGTCTTTTCGAAAAGCTACTTTTTGAAACACTATTTTTTGAAGAATTAATGCTTTCCGAGTGGAATAACCGCTATAGTCGAGAATACAGAAAAAACATTTGAGACATGGTCGGCCGACCACGGTGGCCGAGAGGTTCTAGGTGCTTCAGTCTGGAACCGCGCGACTGCTACGGTCGCAGGTTCGAATCCTGCCTCGGGCATGGATGTGTGTGATGTCCTTAAGTTAGTTGGGTTTAGTAGTTCTAAGTTCTAGGGGACTGATGACCTCAGATGTTAAGTCCCATAGTGCTCAGAGCCATTTGAACCATTTGAGACATGGTCCTGTTGGAGTAACTGGAAACACGGTTGCGCAAATTTAAACTTGGTGATTTAATGCTCTATATTCGTAGTGTAAAACTAAAACTTGTAAGAGATTTTGGTGGCTAAAATCTCTTACGGAGTTGATTTTAGCACCACAGAGAGTTGCGAGTAGCCTAAATATATTTGAAGATCTCGACTGTATACGGTGGTAATGGACAGTCGATGAGAAATAGAGTTATTGTATGTACAACATTGTACGTGATGTGGTTTACTCATCTTAGTTGATAGCTCCACGATAAACAGATAAACGGCAGTTCTATCTCAAATTACAAATTCTCGGTAATGCCAACTTTGCCAAGATCCGTACACGTAGACAGTGGTAAGTGCCATAAATGTGGGTGGTAGTTGTAGTAACACATGCGGTGTTCGTGGCAGGAAAATGCTTTTTACGATGTGGATAACTACAACTTAGATGAAGCTCCTGAAAATGTTAATGACCACAAAATCCCTTTAAAACCGCTTGCTAATTAGGTAATATGCAAGTAAAAAATGTTTATTTGTGTCCCGTGTACACAGTTTGCGAGAATTTACATGACAGAGTGATGTTAGAAATGTTAAGGGCCAGCGTTAATGTTGTCTACGTGCTGTATTGTCTAAAATTAATTTCATACTGTGATGAAGTATAGACTCATTTTTGAGAGTGTTGCACTTCATTATCGCCAAAATTCTTAACGCAAATCTTATTATCAAAAGCAAACAATTTGGACATTTTAAACATATATTTTTGAAAGGTTTCTCACAAATGTTTCGTTAATTCACTCAGCAAGTAAAAAATGGTAAGTCAATGCTAACCCGTGTTAAGTGCGCTCATTTTGCATATAAACAATGTTCAGTACCCAGAGAAATAAATCAAAGAATATCATTTTGGGTAGAGTTCTACATTTTAAAAAGTAATTCGTGTAGATATATATGAAAGCAATCAGTTTTTTAAAAAAAATCACGTTGCATGTACTTGAAATATCTTATCGTTGAGATTTGTGCCGTTAGTTAGTTTAAGCACTCTGCCAAAATTTTCGTGGCTGATGGCGACGTTAGTATAACCAAAGGTTCACTTATAGCCTCCATTTTATTTTACATGCATGTAAGATAGTTTATTCACGCCAAAAAATAAATGCCCTTCCTAAATTAACACACATTATATATTTTTCAAAACTGAAAATCGTTATTCAAGAAGTTACTGCAAATGTAACAGTACAACTCAAGATACTAGCCAATATCACTAACAATGCATATATTACCACAGCTCAAAAAAACTCCCACAATGTCGAAACTTAAAAATAATTTCCCCGAAAGTTAATTCCAGTAGAATGCAACACAAGTTTTGAAACAAGAAGAATAAAACACTAAGTTAAACTGCGAAAACATTAGGTAAACCCTGTTTAGATCTAGTAATAAAATGCAAGACGATTCCGTAGAACAATAACAAGGTTCACAGAAAATAACAGGCAGGCTGGCAGGCAATTTGTTCTGTCGAAATCGCAGCACCCTTTACGTCATACATTTCACACATGCTGAACATCTCCTAACGACCACGGGGCCTACTGACTTCCGCTTTCATTACAACAAGAAGCAGCTCCACAGTATATCTTCAAACATAATTCAGTCCATTTTCTGAAACATGCATATTTTAGACGCAAGTTAACGGTAGACAGCACACACAATAGCGGTTGCTGTGCGGCAGTAACGTTTTTAAATCTCATTCAGAAAAGTACCAACGTCAGTCTTTTAAGCGGAGGCACAATAGTTCCAGTAAATCATTGCAATGTCCAGCGAGATTTACAGTACCTCGGCTCAAAAAATGTATAGTGAAACCTTAGCCTTAACACAAGCGTTACGTTTGCTTGACAAACTTTACATTAGCAGCGACAATACAAACAGACCGCAATTTTGCTTAGTGCTTCAGATAAATTAAAAATCAGTAACACTGAACAAGACAAGCACCAAAATACTCTTAAAATCAGTTCAGACGAACCACCGTAATCATTGTGTATTTTGAAGCAAGCAGAAATAATTGTTAATTAGATTACAGCTGTAACGGCGGCATTTATCTTTCAGACTAAGATGTACAAGAGCTAGCGTACACAGTAAGTGTCAGTAATACGTGACCACAACGTAACGTAAAACAGTCTAGAAACCCGTGTCCCATCTTCACACCATTATCCATTTCAAAGCTTATGCCACAAGCAGAACACGAGGGCGCCCGCTCGTCGCTCTGCCAACGCAACACTGTTTGTCGAATGTGACTGTTACTTGCTTGTGACACACTCAGTGTCTTCCCCTGCACAGTAAGTACGTAAGGTGTGCACCATGTTCAGGTTGACGCAGGAATGACAACATGTGTTTCTCCTGTGCGGAGATAGCGAAATCGATTAAGGCGATAGCTCCCTTAAAGCTGAAATCCGGCACATATTGTCATTGTCATCATTCCCTTATACAGTTGATGGTCGTTCGTATTCACAACTGCGAATGCATTTCATGTATCAGTATGAGATAAGAGATCCTGGTCCAGAAACGAAGGTTATTAGTGAAAATCGTTCTGATATCTCTGACAGTGGAATACATGTACAAGCACTTTGCTCTTAACATTGAAGGGTAAGCAATCCCGACGAGGACTTAGGTGTAGAGGTTGGAATAACAACTCAACTAATGCAACAAATATGGCGCACCGTGTACTAACATGAGTATTCATGGTGTACAATGTCGGTACTACAATAGGCTGCAGCAGTCTGTGTTTACAGGTTGCAGTACTGACGTCGATCAGCTATAACCAAATGGAGTTGTATCTGTTGACGGAACTTGCAGACATGATTTCCGTGCGCGAGCTGTAGAAAAGCGGAAAAGTTGTACAGAGCCAAATAGCCGCGAAGAAGACATCCAGCTCAGCCCATGATTCCAAGACTGTTCCAACGTTTAACTGATACAGGGCCATTGGTACGACAGTACAACGACCGAGGAGGACGACGAATTACACGGACTCCCGATTTAGAAGATGCAATGCTTGCTCGAGTTGATGAGGCGCCTGCAATCAGCACTAGATCAGTTGCACGTGAAATGAACTTTTCGTAGAATACTATGTAGCGAGTATTACGCGAAATGTAGCTACACCCCTACCATCTACAGAAAGTGCATGCTTTGACGCCTGCTGACGTCGGACCTCGTATCGTGTTCATTTATTGGTTCTTGCAGCGCCTTACAGTCAATAGTCATTTGCCTGCGAATGCCCTTCTCACGGATGATATCTGTTTCACTAAAGACGAAATGCTAAATAGTCGCAATAATCGTGTTTAGGCCCGTGAGACTCCACAAGATACAGTTGTGAAGAACCATGAACACAAATTATCAGTCAATGTTTGGGCAGGCATAGTCATTAATATGTACTAGGCCCGTTTCTTCTTTCTCCCCGCTTACATATACCAGTCTACACAGTGTTTGTCAGTGACATAGACCCAGCATCCTGAAACATATCCCACTTGTTATAAGTCAACATGATGGAGCTCCACCTTACTTTGGACTGAGGGTTCATGAACACCTGCATCAGATATTCCCTGAAAAGTGGATAGGCAGGGAAGGTACTGTTTCGCGGCCACCACGTTCACCTGATCTCACCCTATTTTATTTCTTTTTGTGAGACCATATGAAAAGTCCTGTTTACGAGACGCCTGTCGGGACTGAAGAGGATTACTTGGAGAGAATTCTCTTCGCCTGCAACACTGTTCAAATAACACCAGGGATATTAGGTCGGGTATGACAGAACTTCGTGAGACGACGCCATACCTGCATTGCTGCTGGAGGACGCCATTTCGAACAACTGTTGTAAAAGTAGCAGGTTATGAAACTTGTGCAGGTAGATGTAATTCAGTATTACTGTTCTGTATATGTTGGATTTTCGGTCTCTCTGACATCAAGTTACATCTACCATTACTAGTTCATCAACAGGGCAAATTATCTGAGGGTAATGGGCATTATTCAGCGAAAATTCTGTCCATCATGATTAGGATTTGAAAGCTGGAGCCCTTAGTTTGAACGTTGCGCGAGGCTAAGGCGGAGTTAGAGTAGAATTTCGCTTATATCTTTCGACTCAGTGTTTTCCAGACGAGGGTACCTTACCTCGAACTGTAAATTTACCCTTCTCCATAATCCATAACAGTTGGGAAGATCATTACAAAATCAGCATGTATACTATTGTAACTGACGGTACGTAACAAAGCCTTTAGCGTCACCGCCAGGTGCAGGTTCGAGGAATTAGATCCTTTTTTTTCTTTTTTTGCGAAAGAACAAGTTTTCTGGTTCATGTTAGTGCTACAGTAGGTGAGGGATGAAATGGGACCCTGCTGTCGACATGCTACGGGACTAACTGCTTATTTTGAGATATTGTGCAGTGTAGTTACAATAAAATCTATGCCTGTGGTTGGCACTACTGCAGCCGACCGCAGTCGTGTAAAAGATGTTTCATCCTATCTAGCCATCGGATATGGTAAGTCTACGAAACCTGTTTTCTCGGATCGCTAGACAACATTCAAACAAATCGTATTAATGATTTTTATACCAAAATGAGCAATTACAGTACTTAACTTTGCGTCACACAGATGTGTCGCAAGCAAAGAGCTTCTATTCAGGTCGCCAGTCTTGAAGGTTCTCTTCGACTGGGCCACGACCAGCCTGGCGCGTCGCTTATGTCCTCTTCACATAGAGGCCGCTGCTGTCGCGTTGTCGTCCTGGAGAGGAGTCGGTCAGCGTTCTATTGGCTGACGTCTTGTCGCAGCCATCTCTGCTCTCTCGTTCCCGACTGGCGTGCCGGCGCTTGACTTTACGCCGTAACAAAAGATATCGCTAGGTCCCGTGGCCTGTTCGGGACGTTGCTTTAGGAGTTTGGAGTAACGGACAGCCAGCAAACGAGGTCGACGGTTAGACTGTAGCGACAGAATTGTGTTGACGAGTAGCTTGGCCAAACAGCGCTCAGCGAGCGTGAGCACTCTGGCTGCGCTCCTTCCCAGCGCTCCAGCCGCAGCGGCGATCGGTTCCGAGGGGTGAGGAGAAAGAGGGAAATGCAACCGAATGCGGCTCGATCTGGACAGTTACCTTATCTGACGCCAAGCAGTTTGCTGACTAGCTTGCACTAAATCAGATTTACGTTCTGCATTAGGTGTACCATGGCTTCTATGTACAGGGTTATTACAAATGATTGAAGCGATTTTACAGCTCTACTATAACTTTATTATTTGAGATATTTTCACAATGCTTTGCACACACATACAAAAACTCAAAAACTTTTTTTAGGCATTCACAAATGTTCGATATGTGCCCCTTTAGTGATTCAGCAGACATCAAGCCGATAATCAAGTTCCTCCCACACTCGGCGCAGCATGTCCCCATCAATGAGTTCGAAAGCATCGTTGATGCCAGCTCGCAGTTCTGGCACGTTTCTTGGTAGAGGAGGTTTAAACACTGGATCTTTCACATAACCCCACAGAAAGAAATCGCATGGGGTTAAGTCGGGAGAGCGTGGAGGCCATGACATGAATTGCTGATCATGATCTCCAACACGACCGATCCATCAGTTTTCCAATCTCCTGTTTAAGAAATGCCGAACATCATGATGGAAGTGCAGCGGAGCACCATCCTGTTGAAAGATGAAGTCGGCGCTGTCGGTCTCCAGTTGTGGCATGAGCCAATTTTCCAGCATGTCCAGATACAAGTGTCCTGTAACGTTTTTTTCGCAGAAGAAAAAGGGACCGTAAACTTTAAACCGTGAGATTGCACAAAACACGTTAACTTTTGGTGAATTGCGAATTTGCTGCACGAATGCGTGAGGATTCTCCACCGCCCAGATTCGCACATTGTGTCTGTTCACTTCACCATTAAGAAAAAATGTTGCTTCATCACCGAAAACAAGTTTCGCACTGAACGCATCCTCTTCCATGAGCTGTTGCAACCGCGCCGAAAATTCAAAGCGTTTGACTTTGTCATCAGGTGACAGGGCTTGTAGCAATTGTAAACGGTAAGACTTCTGCTTTAGCCTTTTCCGTAAGATTTTCCAAACCGTCAGCTGTGGTACGTTTAGCTCCCTGCTTGCTTTATTCGTCGACATCCGCGGGCTACGCGTGAAACTTGCCCGCACGCGTTCAACCGTTTCTTCGCTCACTGCAGGCCGACCCGTTGATTTCCCCTTACAGAGGCATCCAGAAGCTTTAAACTGCGCATACCATCGCCGAATGGAGTTAGCAGTTGGTGGATCTTTGTTGAACTTCGTCCTGAAGTGTCGTTGCACTGTTATGACTGACTGATGTGAGTGCATTTCAAGCACGACATACGCTTTCTCGGCTCCTGTCGCCATTTTGTCTCACTGCGCTCTCGAGCGCTCTGGCGGCAGAAACCTGAAGTGCGGCTTCAGCCGAACAAAACTTTATGAATTTTTCTACGTATCTGTAGTGTGTCGTGACCATATGTCAATGAATGGAGCTACAGTGAATTTATGAAATCGCTTCAGTCATTTGTAATAGCCCTGTACTTGTCCAAACAAGAAAAAAATCGACAAGCCACTCGTTTAATGCTGAATGGTGACTGCCTTACTTTTTCCGTATCGTCTGAAGGCCAAACAAAGAGCTTAATATGTTGAATTATTATGAGCTGGAAAAACATTTATTAGAACGTCATTACAACACCAGCTACAAAGATGATACAATGCACCTGTTTTCTGATGAATGACTGTGGTTGCTGGCTCAACTGAAGACGACCGTTAGGGAATAAAACTGAGTTAACTGTAAACACAGTGGTGACAAAATCTTTTATTGTTGACATCACGAATTGTTTGAATTCTTGAAGTGTCGTAACGCAAGAGGAGATTCATTTGGTAACAGGTGTGATGGACAAGACTGATACTATCAAACAAAAATTAATCCTCTGGATATAAGCTTTAAGTTCGTCACATGCATTTTCATTCTCCTTCGACGGAACACTTTGAGAATCCTGGTACTTTGTTGAAACACTATGTTCACTTTGAAGGTTATTAACATTTTTAAAAATGAGAAATACTTGCGTTAGTCAGTGATTACTTCTATTTTAAAGCATAAGTAACAAAACGAAATTTTTAAAAATGAGAAATACTTGTTCTTTCCAATGAGTACTTCAATTTTAAATCATAACGAATAACACGGAAATCACAATGAAACTTTTTAAAAATAATAAAAAATTATTTATTTCAGATGTCTTTTGTAATTATTTTATTTTTTTCTTTAGCACATAACAGCAAAGTGGAACAAAGCTTCAATGGCTTTGGTAATTATCGGTCCTTTAGTTACAAATCGCCGGCCGGTGCGGCCGAGCGGTTCTCGGCGCTTCAGTCTGGAACCGCGCGACCGCTACGGTTGCAGGTTCGAATCCTGCCTCGGGCAAAGATGGGTGTGATGAACTTAGGTTAGTTAGGTTTAAGTAGTTCTAAGTTCTAGGGACTGATGACCTCAGATGTTAAGTCCCATAGTGCTCAGAGCCATTTTTGAATTACAAAACTTCTATATATCAGGTACAACAGTACAAAGTTGAATTCTAATATCTGGTATGGCATCAAGCCTGTTCATGAACTTTGTCTTCCTTGCAGCATAAGTAGAAAATCCTGCTTCACATAAATATGTAGTGGTTAACGCAAGTAAAACAATAGCCTGTGAAAGTTACCTAAATAAATAAAAATATAGCCTGAAGTGTACTGTTTCTGGCTGTAAGCCTGAGCTAAGACAATAAATCAATTGTCGTATTGTGACTTGTACCGTCGTAATATGAAAGACAAGCTGAACTGTAAAAGTAATTAATTGTCTTAATGAAAAGGGAAGTATTTCATACCATAGAAGTTAGCAGTCTGACTGCAAGAATTTTGAACAGTATAAACTACCTGAAGAACTTGGACAGGAAACCTAGAGTAATTGGCTTTGCAAAATTTGACCACAAAACTGTCTCTGAATAACATAAGTCGGCCCTGATTGAATAAATAAAACAATCAAAACATTTTCTCCTTACCTCTAATCTCTGCAAATCTGGATAACGCGTTGCATTAGTGCTATGTCTTGCGCGCCGCTATACTAAAGCTGCAAATTACTGTATCTGCACAAAGAAAGCCGAGAGGTGCAATGAGATCTCTATTACTTGAAAATCGAACATACTTGGTTGGACCGCCCATTAAAAAGAATTGTAAGAGAAAGGTTGGTAAGAAAATGAAATATGCGCATAAATGACAACACACTGGCCTTTTTTCTGTGTGTATATCGAGAACCAGTGCTCAAGGCAGATTTTAAATTTAATGAACTTCTCAACATCCAAACAATACACTTTCCTATCTCTCAAATCTGTTTTAGTACAATAACCAAGTTTCTTCGATGGCGCAGTAATAGTGAAAAAAATTAATATCATTATTGTAATTACCTGACATTCCATTAGATTTCTTCCTTTTACAAATCAGTTTCATAATCATGTTGATTGAACAAAATGATAAACTAGACATTAAATTTGAATCGTAATATTGTTATAGCTTCGTCATTAACACTGGTTAACATCATCAGCCTCACTCTTAACACACCTGAACTTCGACTCCTCTCTCTAGCCCAGCTAAACATAGTCTGTCTGCTCTCCTGCGCCCTCGCGCGGCGCAAAGATACTCACTTAACTTCTGCGATGCAGCTTACAACATCGCTGCTCGCTCACAATCGATTCAGTTACCAAAAATTCAGATACCTCAATTATAAATGACACTTGTTTTGATGGACCAAAATATTCTCATAAATTCTCCCAGATATTACATAATGCTTGATCTCTTGCTGTTTCTTTAAATTAGAATCACTTATTAAGTGAATTAGCTTTTCTTAGTCTCTTGCACTGAAGTGTTCTGGCTTAGCTCTTAAGGAAAAAGAATTTCGAACCTAGGAATTAACCTCTCTTATATCCGGAAAATATTGCAGAAAACTTTTTCCAATTCATGTAATTGCTCTACAAGTATCTTGGAAATTTCATCAGCAATTTTAAAAAAAAATTTCAGTCAAAGATTCATGTAAAGTGGGAAAGAAATTAAAATTGTTTTCTTGAACGGAAGAAACCGAAAATATTCTTCGTATCTTAAAGACGCATTCTTGTCTCTTGTATCAAAAACTGTAACACTCTTTCCTTAAAATGACGAGTTAATTTCATTTCACTTCGTAAAAATGTTCGTCAGATATGCGAGTTTTATCACCCATGACCGAGAGAAGTAACGCAGTGGCTGGCACCCTGGAGTCGCATTCGGGAGGACGACGGTTCAGTCCCCCGTCCGGCCATCCTGATTTAGGTTTTCCGTGATTTCCCTATATCGCTCCAGGCAAATGCCGGGGTGGTTCTTTTGAAAGGGCACGGCCGACTTCCTTCCCCGTCCTTCCCTAATCCGATGAGACCGATGACCTCGCTGTCTGGTCTCCTCCCCCAAACAACCCAATCCCTATCACCAATGAAGGATTTCTTAAAAATTCTATAAAATTTTGTACTGCGCTATTTTGCGCATTAAAGAAGATTAGTAACTCATTATGTAGTTCATAAAGCCTCAGTAGTACTTTTCCCTTGGGTAGCCATCTCACTTCCCTACGCAGCAAAAGTGTGCTGTGTTCGCTACCCGTTTCGTCGCACAATATTTTAAACAATGTGGACTACAGTAATCCAGATTTTACATATTTTATTATTTTGACTAGTTCATCCATAACAAACGAGAGTGTTTTGAAAAGTTCTCGGAACGGAATAGAAAAAAATACTTACATCTTTGAAACTTTTTTAATTGCTCAATGTAGTCTCCTTGTAAATTATTGCACTTGGTCCAACGTTGTTTCAGTGCCTTGATCCCATCTCGAAATTGAGTTTCCTCTAGGTCTGCAAAATAGTTGTCAACTCCGGCTATCAATTCTTCGTTTGAAGTGAATCTTCGTCCACCAAGAAAAATTTTCAGTTTTGAGAAGAGATGGAAGTCTGACGGAGCCATATCAGGTGAATAAGGCGTGTGTGGCAACAATTCATACCTTAGTTCCTGTAATTTTGCCATTGCGCATGTGTGCGAGCGCTAAACCTGGCGTTTCTTTGCATATCTTTTGTCCAGGCGCTTAGCATAGTATTCTCCAGTAATTGTTTGCCCAGTGGGGAAATAATCTACAAACAGAATCGCCTTCACATCCCAGAACACTGATGCCATGACCTTTTCCGCCGAAGGAATTGTCTTTGCTCTCTTTGGTGGTGGAGCATCAGCATGTTTCCACTGTTTTGACCTTTGTGTCTCTGAGGAATAGTAGTGCACCCAGGTTTCATCTGTGGTCACAAACCGGCGCAAAAAAGTCTTGTTAGTTTCTCCTAAAATTGGCCAAAGATTGTTCCTATATGTCTACTCTCATGCATTTTTTTATCCAGCGTCAAGAGCCGCGGCATTCATCTTGTAGATAATTTTTTTCATTTCTAATTCTTCATTTAAAATGTGATATACCCTTTCAGATTACATCTGGCAAGCGCGAGCCATTTCACACAGTTTCCATCGAGATCCTCCTTGACCATTTTGTGCACTTTTCCAATGATTTCTGGAGTAGTGACACATGTTGGCAGACCACTGCGTGCATCATTCATCTAAGCTCTCCCGACCAAATTTAAATTCATTTGTCCACTTGGCAACGGTTGAATATGAGGGAGCAGAGTCCCCCAGTGTATTCTGGAAATCGGCATGAATGTCCTTTGCTTTCATACCATTCTTTACGAAGTACTTAATCACTGCTCGAATTTCAATTTTTTCCATCTTCGCAAATCACTACGCGGGAACAACAAGAGAGCCAAGTTACCACCACAGCTCTCTTCCAAGAGCACAGACGTCCCGCGTGTTTACAGGCAACAGTCCAATGAATATCACGTGAACAACTCGTTGCGCTAGCGCTGACTCTCGTGGTGATTCCGAGAACTTTTCAAACCACCCTCGTATTTTAAATTAGTAGCCATTTCTTTGTTACTAAATCCTGCCTATGCAAAATGCGGTAACGGCCAATGGCACTTGTAGCTAAATGCTGTATATGTGATAGAGCTCGCTTGCATTTCCTGTCATGGCTGTAGCACCTTCCGTAAAAATATCAACACATCTCCCAACCGATCTCATGTTTTACAATTTAATCATTAATAGAATTCAGTACGTATCTTTTCCCTCTGTTTTTCGTGTAAATATGCGCTTCTGTGCAGCACAGCTAGTAGTCCTGTGATATCTGCGGATTCATCCATTTGCTGTGCATTGTCACTGACAATCCTAAGTCAACAAATTAATTCCACATCTATGGCAACAGAAAGATTGTTGCTTCGACGTAAAACACTGCTATTTCATAATTGCACAGCATCAATTTTTTAGCAGTCTAGTTGTTAATAGCGCATGACACTATATCTTTTACACATGGCTTAATAAGTTGTTCCCCAGTTGAATGAGCTTCGGCGTTAAGTACCATATAGTAACTTACACGGTAAGACGTATGCACGTATGCCGGCCGGGGTGGCCAAGCGGTTCTAGGCACTACAGTCTGGAACCACGCGATCGTTCCGGTCGCAGGTTCGAATCCTGCCTCGGGCACGGATGTGTGTGATGTCCTTAGGTTAGTTAGGTTTAAGTAGTTCTAAGTTCTAGGGGACTGATGACCTCAGAAGTTAAGTCCCCTAGTGCTCAGACGCATTTTGTATGCACGTATGTATGATGTATGTATGTGTGTATTAAAGCGTGGACCTAGAAACAGCGGAGAGGCTTCGTCTCACCGTAGCCCTCAGTGGTTCACAACCCCACAACAGGCCACAGCAGTCCATTCACACCACTGCCACCCCACACTCAACCCAGGGTTATTGTGCGGTTTGCCACCAGTGGACACTCACCCCGTTCCACCCGGCAGCGTCTCATACCAGATGACTGTAACCCCAAATGTTTGCGTGGTAGAGTACGTGGAAACGGTGTTTGCACAGCTATCGCCGACACAATGTAACTGAGGTGGAATAAGGAGAACCATCCCGCATTCGCCGAGGAAGATGAAAAACAGCCTTCAAAACCATCCACAGGTTGGCCGGCACACCGGACCTCGTCATTAATCGGCCTGGCGGATTCGTGCCGAAGACCGGCACGTATTCCTGCTCGGGAAGCAGCTCGTTAGACCGCGTGGCTAGCCGGGCGGGCTACACGATAAGATACTTCGGTTGTGATGTCAGTTTTTGCAAAGGTAATTATTTGATGTCAGACGTCTCCATTGTGTCACGATATCGTTTCAGAAAGTGAAAATCTTTTGTTGTGTGATCAGCATGAATTGTTCCTAAGTGCCTACAAAGTTTGGCTGGGGTCAAAGAACTGTTTGTGAATTTTGTCTCACATAAAACACACACTGAAATGCCATCTGACTCGCCAGTAGTCGTGAATCAAAATTTTAAGTAGTTTTCATCAAACTTCCCCATAGATCTAGCTTAACAGGACACAACTTGTTTAATATTATCTTTTGAAAAAAATCCCGCTTTGCCTATCCTTTTTCTTCTTCAGCGGTAGATGTATCAGAAAAACTGCCACAGATAAATTGTCGAACTTCCCCTCTTTAACCATAAATAGATGGATTTCGTTTATCAGTGTATAAATTCTATAAAAAGAAAAACAATTTTGTTGAAATGCCTTCTTTACGCTGTAACTAATATATTTACAAAAGTATATAGGGCTATAACTTGTCAACACTAAGTTGAGGTTCAGCCTCAGCACGAAGCAGAGGAAGAACATGGCCGCCGCGTGGTGTGCGGACTAGTCTGCTGAGTCTGAGTTTCAGTGGTGACAATTCAGGCGTGCACACGCCTCACCAGTTGCGGTATAAATTACAAAAGGAAGTAACAAATTCCGTGAAAGCCCATCACAGAGACATTAACGTTCAAACACACCCATTACGGTGTTCACTTTGCAGTTGGCATATACAACACGACTTCGTCACGATACCGCCTCATTTGTTACATCGCTGACGTTGGCAGCGATCGGAAGGATACGACAGTGGATGCAAAGTGCACCAACTGATCAGCTACATGAGCAAGCCAACTTGAAAACTCAATTGCAGGATACAAAATGTTATCACGTATTATTAAATGTGTTGTCATTTTAACAGTAAACCTAAATCCTAGCTAAATATTTAATTGAATTTACCAAAAATTTTATTCTTTAAAGTTTGTCAATATGTACTTAACATTGTTTATCTGCAAAACGAGGTTACTTAACGTGTGTCAGCCTTGACTTGTCACTGTTTACTTGCTGGGCGAATTAGCGAAACATTAGTGCGAAACTTCTCAAAAATAAAATTTTAAAATGTTCTGACAGTTTCAGTTTTTGATACTAAGATTTGGACTAACAATTTCGGCATTGATAAGCAATAAGAGTCTCAAAAAATTACCTATACCCCATCACAGCACAAAATTAATTTTAAAGAACACTTTAACATAGCACGTAAACAATGTTAATGATGGCCTTTAACATTTCTACCATTACCCTGCCACGTAGATTCAAGTAAATTAAGGTGTGGTACACACCTTAACATTATTTACTTGCGCAAACAAATGTTCACATTTAATTGATTAGTACGAAAATACGAAGCACTATATAACGGAGCCTAATTAATACTGGGAAATGAAAGATGATCTGTTTTGTTTGTCTGGATTGGTGGACCTACCAACAATTTATTTTCATTATTCCACAGCATTTATTCAGAGTGATATGTTTGAGAAGTACCAGATGCTAATTGCATAAGTTGGCAGTTATAGCGGGCGAAGCAAAGTCTCCCGTACCTAATCACCATCTCACGTCATTGGTGTAACAAACACGATCAGAAAACAGGCAGTGTCTCCTAGTGACACTTACGGATTAAAGTAAAAATGTGTGTAACTAGCAAACATTTCTGCGTCCCTTCGTACTCCATGTTTAAACGAGAAGTAAAATATGGAACCAAAATTATTACTTACACCTCAACGTTACTTTATTTTAGTTCGGATGAGTTTATCAGTCCACTCCTTTCACATGAACCCATCACATGCGGGGCATCGAAGCTAAACTTATCAATGCGAATACGGGAATTTGATTAATTTTAATCGATAAAACAACAAGTTCTTACTTTCCAAGTACATTTTATTTCCTCATATTACTTTCCTGCTGAATTTATACGACCTTATGCGGAACACATAACAAGGGTTTTACTGGCCTATTTCAATCATATTTATGAAGAAATAATCAGCAATACTGTGAACGTTACTGTACTGGCGCGGTAACTAGCACTTTCCTGCGCAGAATAGGAAAGAGAACCAAACCTATCGCAATTGTTGAGTGTGTTACAGATGCAGTCAAACGACTTTCTGCCATCTTTATTCTATCCCAACAACACAATGGCGCCATACAGATCGGCTGGGTTTCGTGAAAGTGCATTACAGAGACTTTCCTGTTGAAATGTGCTCATTTGTAGCAATGATTGTGATATGAGGTATGTCGAGGCTCTTGTAATTCAGCTGCACAAGAAGTAGAAGAAGGGTGACTTTTGGGACACTCTTAGTTCCATTAAGGTGACAGTTGTTCCAGTAATGAGGATTTCCAATTTATACCGACCATTATTGATAAGAGGAAGAAACGAAGTTAAAGGCGGCAGCACGGTATAAGCTATTTTCATAAAGAATATAAACTGAAATATGTGCCTAATTGATACGTGGGACCTAGGGAAGGCAGGAAAAGGTGTGGACGGGGCCTAATCAGTTACCGTTGGTTGCACAGTAAACGCATACACTTTATTTAAGGAAATAATTCTTTTAAAACAATCATTTCAAAAAAATTGACTGAGCACAAGCTACACTGACTGCTGAAGGCCTGATTACGAAAGAATTCAAATTATTTGTCGGCTGAAGGCCAAAAGCAATATTCCAGAACGATTAACAGCGGAAGGCCTGAATTACAAATGAGGAAGACAATTACATGTTAAAAACATCAAAATAATTTTTAAAACAAGCAAATAAAATAACTGACTGTAACGCGAGCTACACTGACGGCTGAAGGTCTTATTAAGAAGAATTCAAATTATTTGTCGGCTGCAGGCCACAAGCAATAGGAATAATTTAAACAAAATATTATTTTTTAAACAATGAACACAATCAGACCAAATAAAGCATTGAGTGATCAACAGACAGTAGTCTAAGGATCGACCTGGGAAAGTTCCTCAAACATAAGTAAGGTGAGACAGGTAGCCCAGTGTTATACTCACTTAACAGGATGGCAACTCAAACCAGTCACAGTTAAATGCAAGACCAACACTCTCTCAAAATCTACCTAACGTCGGAAGCCCAGTACACGATGGAATAACCCATGCCAGGCAGACGGGCGGACAACAATCTTGACATCGTAAAACGACAAATATTATACAAGAGAATATGTTGAAACGCAAGAATAATCCGAGGTAATCAGAACAAGTTGCCTCCACGAATCCAGTACGCAGACAGCTTTAAAATGACTTCTCATTCAAAAACACACAAGGTACACACGGATCCGCAAAAACAATTCCAAAAAAACTCAAACAATACTAAACCAGTCACTGTGGAGCAACAAGGACGAATTACAAGTCGACACATGCACAAAGAACCCAGAAACCGTCGGAAGACCAAATTCACGTCGTCCGTTGAGACGACCGACCGAACGACCAACCAACGGTCGAGCTTGATCAAGTAAGGCAAGGTAAACGTTCCAGTACTAATCGCCAACTAATAGCTTGTTACCATGGGGTCACTTCGGAGGACGGACACACACACAATGGTGGCGATTTCACTACTCGGATTTAACAATCGTGCACTCTCGCGACCACATCCTTTCATCGGGTAGTGCACGTATTGCTAGCTGTCCCGGCGAGTCCTGAGGCTGTGCGGACCTCACTGATCCTCCGTCCCACCCAAACTCCCGGCACACGACGACCCGGAAGTACTAGAGGCCGCTCCAAAGACAGTACCACAGTACTGCCACTCACGGACAGACAAAGCGAGCAATCGTAGTGGCGCCAGTGAACGCACTAAGAAAACGAGAGGTCACAATCCGAATACACGACGCCAACCTGTCAACTGCACAAACACGAGCCGGAACATGATGATTTCCAATTTATACTGACCATTATTGCTAAGAGGAATAAACGAAGTTAAAGGCGGCAGCACGGTAGAAGCTATTTTCATAAAGAATATAGACTGAAAGATGTGCCTAATGTTATTGGTAATCAAACACATATCACGATTTATGGCACCAATAGCTCTCGGTTATGAAATTTATACCCTTTAAATTAGTATCGCCAAAATGCCGTAAAAATGTTATTAATAATTTTTTTGCGGAGCACTTATTCCCTTCGCGCAGAATACCAGTGTTCCACGGAATTCAGTTTGAAAACACTGCAGTCTCTGGGATTAGTTCCCAAACATCGGCAACCATTTAATGACGTATTTTTCATTGCAGAACCGCTCTGTATGGTTCACGAGCATAGTTACTTCTGTAATAGAGAGACATTCCTCCGACAACACGACTGTTCATGTTCTTTCAGCAGACCCTACATACTTTATCCCTTACGAAATATACCCGATAATTCTCACATTGAGGACTCGCCATTACGTCCACCAACAACGCCAGTGTCTCATATTTCCGTTTATTGTGAAGAACACATCAAAGAAAAGTCTGCAGAGGGGAAGCGAAACCGCACAAGGAAGTGGTCGCTTGCGTCATAAACACCGCGAATCTGATGAAAGAACTGCAAGAGAAAAAGAGCTGGAAAGCTGCTGAAGTCAATGATTGATGTACTGGAATTTCAAAACGACTTCTTGGGATTAATTAGACGTTTTTACTTCACTGAATTGTCGTTGTTGTTTTCTTCAGACCGACGACTGGACTGATGTAGCTCTACACGCTATTCTGCCCTAAGCAAACCTTTTCATCTCTGAATAATTACTGCAACCTACATCCATTTGAACATGATTATAGTATTCAAGCCTACGTCTCTACAATACTGCCCCTCGCCCCATACCCCCTACGCGCTTCCTTCCTTCATTCGCAGAAATGTGTCCTATCAACTAATTCCTTCTTTTAGAAGGGTTGTGTCATAACTATTTTTCTTAACTCGATTCTTTACCCTCTCATCAGTTATTCAATATAGCCATTAATCTTCAGCATTCTTCTGTAGCACAACATTTCAAAATCTTCTACTCTCTTCTTGTCTGAACTGCTTGTCGTCCACTTTTCACTTCTGTATAAAGCTACACTCCGGACCAATCCTTCCTGTCACTTAAATTTTCATCAGATGTTCACAAATTTCACTTTTTCAGAAATTCTTTCCTTGGTATTGTCAGTCTCCATTTTATATCCATTCTAATTCATCAGTAATCAGCAAAACTCATCTGCTACTTTTAGTGTCGCATTTCCTAGTCTAAGTTCCTCAGCATCTCTTGATTTAATTCGACTACATTCCATCACCCCTGTTGTAACTTTTTTTTTATTTTCATCTTATTTCTTTTCAAGTCACTATCCATTCCATTCAACTTCTCTTCCAAGCCCGTTGCCGTCTCTGACAGAATTACAATGTCATCGGCAAATATCAAAATTTTATTTCTCCTCCGTGAACTTTAATTCCATTTATAAATGTCTCCCTGGTTTTCTTCACTGCTTGCTCAGTGTATAGATTTGTTGACATATTCTTAAGTAATAGGCTACAGCCCTTCTCACCCACTGCTTCCCTTTCATTTCCTTCGTCTTTTATAACTGCAGTCTGCTTTCTGCATACGTTGTAAATAACGATTCACTCTCTATATTTTCCTCCTGCTACATACTAAATTTCAAAGACTGCTGTCGAGTCAACATTATCAAAAGCTTTCTCTAAATTTACAAATGCTTTAGACATATGTTTGCCATTCTTCGGCCTATTTCTTAGATAAGTCTAGGATGGGTATTGGCTAGTGTGTTCGTACATTTCTCCGGATCTCAAATTGTCAATTTGTACTTTATACTGGCAACGTCGTAGATTCTCTAAGGATGTCAAGAAGCATTTCCTTGGTTTCTATTAGAAAGACCTTATTTGGTAATAACTTCATTGCTCCTAGGTACTGATGTGCTGCCGCGTCTGTATCGGGGCACAAAAATTATGCACTAGGTAAACAATACATAACAAGATTATTGCAATATCCATTAACACATAAAAAGTACATTTCTCAATTCGGAAGCAATAACACGGATTGTAACTAAACTGAAGTTGCCATTCGGGAAGTCTTATAATCCAACACAAATAAAAGTTCGCTTGGTAGTTCGAGTCCCAAAAAAGTATACTTCACAATTCGTAAACCATTTCGGGTTGAAACTAAACTGAAGTTCTGCTTCCGGGAGTCTTAAAATCTATCACGAATAAAAGTTCGC
Source organism: Schistocerca piceifrons (assembly GCF_021461385.2). Taxonomy (NCBI): domain Eukaryota; kingdom Metazoa; phylum Arthropoda; class Insecta; order Orthoptera; family Acrididae; genus Schistocerca; species Schistocerca piceifrons. Next base: position 567,457,118 of record NC_060138.1, read on the forward strand.
TTCGTAGTTCAAGTCCTGTTAAGAGAGACAATAAATGATTAACTGGCAGAAATCCAACAGTGAATAAACCAAAAGTTCAACTCTGAATTCACCAGAAATGCTTTGAAGTTAATAATGCAAGTTTTCTATTTAGTCTTGGTCTCTGCAAAGAGAAACAAGGTGACTTGACAGCGGAAATATGAAGAGTTAAAGTCAGTGTCCTTGATTCAGTAGGAATTGGAAATTTAACAGCACAACACTTCAACTGCCCGAATACCAACGTTCATAAGTGTCCACGCTGTGGAACCAAGTCCCAGCGGAGCTCGAGGATAAATGTTAGCTGTTTCACGTAGTGAGATGATGTGGCAGTGTAGCAGGCGTCGGAGATTCTGTAGTACGGCGACTTCCGGCGAGTCTCCGAACTAAGGAAACGCTAATGCGGTCGGCACACTGCCCAGAGAGGTCGTCGCAACAAATTGGCCGGGCACCACTGGGCACCAGCCTTAATGCAGTGGAGCCTGAGGGATACTGTCGTAACTGCGAATTAGTGCACATGTGACACCACGGAAGGTACGTGCGCTAGGTCACTGATCCCTTGTAGCGACCTTGCTGCAGGCAGGCGCTCGACATGTCTGCGCTGGCGCTTGCTGTAGTGGCCCCTGCAGCTCGCTGTTTATGCCACCCGCTGGACGCTGGTGTGTAAATACACTGACGAAAAGGAGTTAGGGTACATACACGGAAGATGGTAGGCGTGTTTCTACATTTCAGACGTCATGCCTATTCCAGTTTCGAGCCAGTCATATAAAGGTGGCGCTAGTAGGGCCACTATTAGGATGCAAATAAGGTTAGCCTTAAATACACGGTGTAAAAGTCTTGAGCGTTGTTTACCCTTGAGATTGGACGTGGTGAGTTGATGTTAGTCAAGAATGCCTTTAAGACGACAAAGACGCCTTTATCAGCACCTCACTGAGTTTGAACGAGCTCGTCTAATAGGGCTGTGAGAAGTTGAATATTTCTTCTGCGACACTGTAGAAAAACTTGGCAGGAATGTAGCCACTGTGCATCACTGCTGGCAGCAGTGGTCACGAGAATGTATGGTCACAAGATGACTGGACTGCGGGCGGCCACGTGGCACTACTGAGAAGGAGAACCATCCTGTTCAGCGTATGGTTCTGGCGCATCGTACTGCATCTGTAGCAGCAATTCGAGCAGCGGTCGGCACGACAGTGACACAACGAACTGTTACAACAAATCAGTTACTTCAAGAACAGCTCTGAGCCAGACACCCTGTGCCTTGCATTCCACTAATCCGAAACAACCGCCATTTGCGACTTCTGTGGTGTCAAGCGAGAGATCATTTGAGGGCTTGTAACACGCCCGGGAGTATAAATGGGTGGGGTGGTACCTTTAAACTGGTTGTCGTTCCTTGACCGTGCGCCCTGTCCACACCACGTACCTGATAATCCCGCGGCGCTCGTATTGTCCTTCCCCACATTGCTGTTGGCTTGCCTGAAATTATCTCTCGAAATGTGCAAGCGGGTTTAGGGGAGCCACTCAACGTTAAAACACAACACTGTCCTATGTCTGCTATGAACATCTACATTCTGAGACGATATGGAAACCACAAGTTGCACTGTTTACACTTTAAATCGTAAATGTTTATCCCAATTAACAATCTTGATGATTAACAGTCTAAAAGATCATTTGGACGAGCGTACGCGTAAATGAAACGACGCGGGTGATTGTTGATGGTGCGGAAGCCGAATGATCGAACGAAAGTTCTTACGCTCGTTATAGGTAATGGTAATAGTCCTCCTTGTCACTAGTACAGGGTTATTACAAATGATTGAAGCGATTTCACAGCTCTACAATAACTTTATTATTTGAGATATTTTCACAATGCTTTGCACACACATACAAAAACTCAAAAAGTTTTTTTAGGCATTCACAAATGTTCGATATGTGCCCCTTTAGTGATTCGGCAGACATCAAGCCGATAATCAAGTTCCTCCCACACTCGGCGCAGCGTGTCCCCATCAATGAGTTCGAAAGCATCGTTGATGCGAGCTCGCAGTTCTGGCACGTTTCTTGGTAGAGGAGGTTTAAACACTGAATCTTTCACATAACCCCACAGAAAGAAATCGCATGGGGTTAAGTCGGGAGAGCGTGAAGGCCATGACATGAATTGCTGGTCATGATCTCCACCACGATCGATCCATCGGTTTTCCAATCTCCTGTTTAAGAAATGCCAAACATCATGATGGAAGTGCGGTGGAGCACCATCCTGTTGAAAGATGAAGTCGGTGCTGTCGGTCTCCAGTTGTAGCATGTGCCAATTTCCGCGGGCCACGCGTGAAACTTGCCCGCACGCGTTCAACCGTTTCTTCGCTCACTGCAGGCCGACCCGTTGATTTCCCCTTACAGAGGCATCCAGAAGCTTTAAACTGCGCATACCATCGCCGAATGGAGTTAGCAGTTGGTGGATCTTTGTTGAACTTCGTCCTGAAGTGTCGTTGCACTGTTATGACTGACTGATGTGAGTGCATTTCAAGCACGACATACGCTTTCTTGGCTCCTGTCGCCATTTTGTCTCACTGCGCTCTCGAGCGCTCTGGCGGCAGAAACCTGAAGTGCGGCTTCAGCCGAACAAAACTTTATGAATTTTTCTACGTATCTGTAGTGTGTCGTGACCATATGTCAATGAATGGAGCTACAGTGAATTTATTAAATCGCTTCAATCATTTGTAATAGCCCTGTAATGATATAACACTGTTCTCACTTGTACGAGCCTGCGCGTAACCGACGCGGCGCGGCTGATTGTTGATAATGCGGAAACGCGATGATCGAACGCACGTCCTCACGCTCGCTGCAAATCACTGACACTTGGTTGCACTCTTTTATGGTAACTAATTTTTGCTGATTCACATTAGTTCATTCTTGGTGACCCAACACGATGATCGATGCTGTGGGACACGCAACGAGAGGATACACATTTTTAAATTACATCTTGACGCACTTTCCTCTGAATTACTTCCATATTTAATCACTTTACTGTAATAGCATTTGTAGCAACACTTCAATAATGCTTCTTACATGCAGAGCTACACACTACACAACATATCAGTTCCGTGTTGTGCGCTCAACTCTCTACAGACGCGGCTGCCCGCAAAGATCCTCCACAATTAAGCCAGCGATATGGCAGTACGCTTACAGGCTGGTTGGAAGTCTGTTGTGTTTTCCGATGAATGCTGGTTCTGCCTCGTTGCCAGTGATGACTGTGTGTTGGTTAGAAGGAGGTCAGTTGAGGGCTTGCAACTAACTGTCTTTGTGCTAGACACTCTGCACCTGTACCTTGAGTTATGATCCAGAGTGCGATTTCGTAAGTCGGAGGGAACACTCCCGTGGTTATCCCAGGCACCCTGACTGCAAATTTGAGCGTTAGTCAGGTGATTCGATCTTTTGTGCTGCCATTCATAACAGCTTTCTAGAGGGTGTTTTCCAACAAGATAACGCTCGCCTCAATACCAATGTTATAAATTAACATGCTCTACAGACTGTCGAGATATTCCTTGGCCTGCTCGATCACGAGATCTGTCTCCAATAGAGTACACATGGAACCATCGGACGACATCTCCAGCGTCTTCCACAAACAGCAGTAACCGTCCCTGTATTGACGGACCAACTTCTACAGGCATGGAACTCCTTCCCACAAACTGACATCCGGCACCTGTATAACACAGTGCAAGCACGTTGGCATGCTTGCATGCAACATTCTAGCGATTACATTGGTCATTAATGTACTAGCATTTCACAGTTGCTATACGCTTACTTTAATCTGTGATTTCACAATGTTAATGAGTTAAATATCTTACCTAGACATTACATTAATTATTTTTTGGTGATGCGATTTCTTGCCGTCAGTGTATGTATGAAAAAGCAGCGTGCAGAATGGATTGTATGTTTGAAAAAGCCTCGTGCAGAATGATGGTTTGGATGGGTCTCGGTGCTCGGTTTCTATTTGAGCTAGGAACATGGGATAAAACGTTTTTGGTTTAACTGCGACCAGCGCCCATTTGCATGGCCATTCGATGTCATACTGTAGCTATGTTCTGTTACATTAAGCAAGGTTTGAACGACGAAATGGAGCTGGCACCCAGGGAAATTGTGCGAATCGTTTAATTCCTTTGCAAAAGATTTTAATCAGTCTGAAATTAAAACGGCAGTATTTGTATGTGCACCGTTCAGATTTTGCGTACAAAAACAGTCAGTAACTCCGGACTGGAGTGAAATTCGTTCCACCCGCATATCGGACCTTGGCGTACAATTACTTCCAACCGTTTGAAAAAAATCTTGCCTCGTTTGGATTTTACATGTAAAAAACACCTTATTCTATACTTTAAACTTGTACGAAGGGGTTCAAACTTTGCAAGAAAGTAGATACAGGGTAACAATTACTGAACAATATGAAATAAAATCGTCATAACTTCTCAACGGTTTGCTTTAGGACGTTTTAACTGCACACTTGGCACGGGGCATGGTGGAAATTAGTAACCACATGCACACGCGAATTTAGCGACGAAACCCACTTTCATTTGGATGGGTTCGTCAATAAGTAAAATTGGCACATTTGGGGGACTGAGAATCAGCATTTCACGATCGAGAAGTTTCTTCACCCTCAGCGGGTGACTGTGTGGTGTGGAATGTCCAGCCACGGAATAATCGGAGCGATATTCGTTGATGTCGGATGACTACCGAACGGTGCGTGAAGGTTTTGGAAGATGATTTCATCACTATTATCCAAAGTGACCCTGATTTTGACAAGATATGGTTTATTCAAGACGAATCTCGATGCCAACGAAGCAGGAGAGTGTTTGATGTTCTGGAGGTTCACTTTGAGGATCACATTCTGGGTCTGAGGTACCCAGAGGCCACTGGCATCGGCCTCAATTAGCCGTCATATTATCCGGATCTGAACACATGCGACTCCTTTTTGTAGGGCTATATTAAACACAAGGTGTACAGTAATAACCCTAAAACCATTGCTGAGCTGAAAACAGCCATTCAGGAGGTCATCGACAGCATCGATGTTCCGACACTTCAGCGGGTCTTGCAGAATATTCCTCTGCGCCATATCTTCGCCAAGGAAGGAAGGCATATCGAACATGTCATGACCTAAATCCTAATATCTGTTGTGGCGTTTACATGCCGAATAAATCGTGTGCACGGCGTAGTTTGTAAATATTTTACAGTTTTTCATACAGTTGAATTATTTATCCAATAATATTTATCCGTTGTCGAGATATTGTGGTTTGAAGTAGAGCTAAAACTAGCACTTAAGCGTCGTTCTAACGTGAATTGAATGTGCGGAAACGGCTTAATGTGAATCAAATAAAAAATGCATTTTTACGATAAAATTTGAAACTCGTTTTAAAAAATATAGCTTTATTCAGATTTTACGTGCAAAAAACACTTTTTTACGACGGTTTTTTTACCCACCCACATCTATGTGTCAGGCTTATGCGAATCGATTCAAATTTTGTAGGAAGGTAGACAAATACAGGCAAATAATAGATGTCTTGTTGTTTTGAGAAATCTTTACCCGTTGCCACAATATAGCGGTCTAAAGTTGTACATAAAATGCAAGTCAAATTCCATTTTACGCTGATCACAAATGCAGAAACTATAAAAATAAAATATGTATTCTTAAGGTAATTGTAAGAAGCGCTTACAAAAACCTTTCATAGTTCGCGTTTTACGTGCGAAAAACCGTGTACTTGCACATGATATTGTCTTTCGTAGAAATGCGTTCCATTTTCAGCTCTGCATTTGGATATAATTAAAAGAACTGGTTTTTACAGCTGATAATAGTTTTGTTGCTCCTTTATTTTACTTCCCCAACTTTGTCCAGCACACATTCGCCTTTTTAGTGCTATGATAGGAGCATTTTTCATGCTGGTCTGAAATACATTTAGTTTTTGTTGTACGTATTGTGGGGCGTTCGAAATATAAAACTTCCGTAGTCCATTACAGAGTGTAGTGGCTCATAGTGGAAGATGATGAGGGTATCTGGTTGGGCTTCGCACCACAAACGACTAATAGCACTTAAAACATTCAGAGATTTTTCTCTTTTCATAACAGTATAACCAAACGTGTTAAGTCCAGAATAGTCTGTTATCCAGACGAAGTCCCAATGCCTTTGCTGATGTTCGTACATTAACTCTAGAAATCCCCAGGCTTATCGTATTCATTGAGCACGTTCAGCTTTTCCGTGTAAAAAAAACTACAGATGCTTTTGAATGTGACAAACTGAGACTGTTCCTCAGCGACCATTCATCCACGACCAACACAGTTGCAGGTTGATAGATGCTGTATACTTGTATATGCAGGCGCTATCCGTGTATTGTAGGACATGAATAGTTAGGACCAAATATGTTTTCCAGATTTGCTAGAAATTTGACATACAAAAGGAAACTCGTGGAATAGCTTCTAGAGGTATTCCTTTCCACACTGAGAAGGATCCGCATAAACTTTTGTCTTGCTTTCTAGTGTAAACGGTGTTACGGTATCAATAATTTTGAAGACAAATGTGTAGGACACCTAAGAGATCTAACTTCTGTAAACGTAACAAAATGTCAATAGAGTCATAGGCTCCCAGTATAGCCAAGAATAAAGCAGTAAGATGACTTTCTCATCCGTCGTCAGGATGTCTTCATGTCATGATTTTTGTATCTTCTGTGTAAACGATAACGGCGTGAGTCGCACGTCGTTTTACCTGTGTTTGTGACATTCAGTTGTCACCTGAAGATGGCCTAAGAAACATAAAGCGGATTCACGACCATATAAGTATAATTCTGCAGAAGGTTATGAAGCTTCCCTATTCAACATTATTAACAGGTTCTGTCAAGCACTAAAGGAGAAATCAGTTAACGTTATTTAATATTTATTAATTGACTTTTTCAGCCATTATTTATTTATCCGTTTTTCTGTCAGCCCGGAGTAGACCTTCCGTTATACAAAACTATTATTCGGTAGCCCAGCTGCAATGACTGGGAACACGTGGCAAATGAAAATATCTACATATACAGGGTGATTATAATTGAAGTCAAACATTGAAACCGCTGTAGAAATAACACCACTGGTGAGAATGACGTCAAAGTGTAACGGAATATTATCGGAGAAGGGAGAAAACGTATGGAAGAAGAAAAATAAATAGTTACAAAATTTGGCAATCGATGGCGCTGTAAGCATCATAATAGCGGTCGACTACAAACGACAAATGAATTCAACAATGCCTAAGGTGTACGTTTGACGTTAAACAAACTGTACTGCTCATTGTACAGGTGTGATACTATTAGTTCAGTAAGCCCATTCACCACGGCAAGGTCATATCACACCGGATGAGAAAAATCGGTATCTAATTGTCCTGAGGTCAAAACCCGCATCAAAAGCATCACTCACATCGGTTTTTAATTGTCCTGAGGTCAAAAACTGCACATAAACCATATACCACGTCGGTTTTTAACTGTCCTGAGGCCAAAAACCACATAAAAACATCAATCATAATCAAATCGGAATATTAATTTTCTCGTGACAGGCGCAAAACATGTTCAGTATGCTATCCACCGTTTTTTGCAACATGTTGAAATCGAGAATCAGCACGTTCAACAACTGCGTTTTTGTGGTCACGTTCAGAGTGCGCTGCGCAGTGCTTGCCTTCAATGCAGCTAAGTTTGGAATCGGAACGGATAGCCCCACAGCCAGAAGTCAGACGGATTAAGATGAGGTGATTGGGACGATCAGCCTGTAGGGAATTGCGGCTGATAATTCCAGCATTTCCGAAATGGCGCTTCAGCAGCTGCTTAACTGTATTTGCAATGTGCGCAGGTACGCCATCTTGCATAAAAATTATCCCATCCACACAGCCATGCTGTTGGAGAGCTGGAAAGACGTGGCTGCGCAAAAGACACTCACAGCGGTTACCAGTGACGGTACAGGTAACACGACCGGAAGCACCTGTCTCTTCGAAAAAAAATATGGCCCTGTTATAAATAATGCCGTAAATCCGCACCACACAGTGACCTTTTCAGATTGGTTTCCCATATTCGACAATTCTGTGCATCGATGTACTGACACACCCTGTCAGATAGGATATGAGCAAGAAATTCTCAAACAAAGGTCTCTCTTGCTGGCAGGTCGACAGGAAGCAACTCGTGCACGTGGGTAATTCTGAATTAATAGCAAAGAAGGATGTTTTGTAGGAATTTACACATTGTGCTCACCGGTATGTCCAATGTTCGGGCAATTGTCTGTGCTCTACACGTTTGCACACTATCACTCGTCTCCTCCTGCATTGCTGTGGCCACTGCTTCCACTGACGTCTAATCAATTCGTTTCCTCCCTCAACCAGGTTGCACACCAAAAGAACCCGACTTTTCGAATTTCCAATCATTTTCTCCAGACCCAAGGCAGTCATCGGACCAACACCTTTCTTCAAACCGTTCAGTATCCGGAACTTGTGCAGAGCGACATGTGCACAGTCATCATTCTTGTAATACAGCTTCACAAGCAGAGCGCGATCCTGCATTGAGACAGTTATGGCGAACGTCACAGACGCGAAAGGAGGAAAAGCCGTGCACCCGGCGTGTTTATACCAACATCTATGGGTCGTGCGCATGACAGGTGTTTCCATTTATGTATTCTGACTCATACAGACCCATCTATTGATGAATTTTCACGCTTTTTTTTCTTCTGCCATAGGTTTTCTCCCTTCTCCGAAAATATTCCGTTGCAATTTGTCGCCATTATGACGAGTGGTGTTATTTCTGCAGCGTTTTGAAAATTTAATTATAGTCACCCTATATATCCATAATCTGTAAACTACTGTGAACAGCGTGGCAGAGGATACTTCTCATTGCACTAGTCAGGGCCCTTACCCACTCGGGAAGAATGACTCTTTAAATGCCTCAGTGCGCACCATAGTTAAACTAATTTTGCCCTTACTATCCGTCCCGGGAGTGACACGCAGGACATTGTAGTACATTCCCAGATTGATTATTTAACTCTGTTTCTAGAAGCCATGTAAGTATACTTTCTCGAAACGGTTTGAGTATTCGTGCTGCCATTCTTGGCCTACGTTCAATATGCTCCATTAGTCCCATTGGTACACTTCCCACATACTTAGCAATATTCTAGGCTGGGACACAGGAGTAAACTGTTACAAAGGTAACAATCTCCTTTGTGGACTGATTCCATTTCCCTAGTATTCTACAAATAAACCGAAGCCTGCTACCTGGCCCGCATCTCGTGGTCGTGCGGTAGCGTTCTCGCTTCCCACGCCCGGGTTCCCGGGTTCGATTCCCGGCGGGGTCAGGGATTTTCTCTGCCTCGTGATGGCTGGGTGTTGTGTGTTGTCCTTAGGTTAGTTAGGTTTAAGTAGTTCTAAGTTCTAGGGGACTGATGACCATCGATGTTAAGTCCCATAGTGCTCAGAGCCATTTGATTTTTAGCCTGCTACCTGCTTTACCCACTACTGAGCCCACATGATCGTTCCATTTCATGTCCCTACAAACTGTTACACCCACGTATTTTTATGAGTTGGCCGATCCCAGTTATGACTTGTTCACGTCGTAGTCAGATGATATTATGTTTTTGTAGTTAGTGAAATGCACAATTTTACATTTCTGAACATTTAAAACAAGTTGCCAACTTCACACCACATTGAAATCTTATCAAGATCCGACTGCAAGTTGTGCAAATTTTTTTCTTACAATATTTCATTATAGATAACTGCATATCAGCGAAAAGTCTAAGAAAATTGTTAATATTGTATGCTATGTCATTAATATACAACATGAACAGCAAGGGTCCCGATTAAATCCCTATGCCCGAAGTTACTTCTATATCTGTCGATGGCTCTCTAACTGAGATAACATACTGCTCCCTCCATACCAAGGAATCATTCATCGCATCACAAATTTCGCTTGATGCGCCATATGCTCATACTTCTGCTGATAAGTGTAGTTGTGGTACTGAGTCAAATATTATCGGAAATTAAAAAGTACTTATACCTGACTGTGTTGATCCACGACTTTCAGGATGTCATGTGAGAAAACTGTGAGTGGAATGTAGTGTTATGCATGTGCGGAGCTTGCAAACTATTCTCTTGGAGTCCATTCAAAATTACTGTCATATAAAATGGATCGTTATTTCATGCGTCCCAGTTAAAGTGTATTGAAACACAGAATGGAGAAACTGATTTTCCGTTTAAAATTAAGGAAACTCACGTGGAACTGCTCTAAAAACAAATAATCGGAAGTCACTATGGAGGAATTATAGGACACAGTATGAAGAGTAATATTGTTACAATACAGTCTCCGCCAAAGTCTCAACCAACTTGTCCCAATGAAGTCATAGACAGCAGTTGCCCCATGTAACCAATCTCTATAGATAGTATATGACTGCTATACTTCACGACAGCCGTTCTTCGGGCAGTCATTTATTTTCCTTTCTTTTTTATTTCTGCAGTAGAAATTGTATTGCAGCCATTCTATTGTCTCCCTTCGCTATGTATAGGATTGATGTTACCTCTTTGTTTTCCCAAGACGCATCCGTCCCCGTAACGGAGATTGGTGACTCGCGATAACGCACAAGTTTTCGAGCGGGAGGAAACCAGTTACAACCCAGCACTGAGATGAACTTTCATCCCCACGATTTGGTCGGCGAGAGAAAGAAGATAAGCCGACGCAATTTTATCCTCTCCGTAGTGGGATGTTAAACCCGTACCACGATGTAAATCATAAGACTTTAGTTGAGACTTGTCCATCATTTTCGCTGTATTTAATATTACTCTCGTACATACAGCCGATATGATGGACGTGGACATGGATACAGCAGAGTCTTGTGCATAAAAATTGATCATTTGCATACTTATATCATGAGAGGAATACAAAGTGGTAAAATAAAAATTATTGCATCATTTGATGACTGCTAACAGTTATCTACGTTGCTTATCCTTGGTCAAACAGAACAACATTTGAAAAGTAATTGCCGATGTGTTATTCGCTGATTTATGTTAGTATGAGGAGACCTCCATTGCATAATTTGCTGTAATAGACTTTCAAGTACCAGATGCAAAGTGACTGAAGCAATTATTTCTGACGGTTCTAGTTGAACCTAGAGACGCAGTGCTTTAGTTCATGTCAGAATATAAAATGACATATGTACATATAAATAGAAATGGAAATTGCTTGTAGTAAACGTTAGTCAACTCCTTCTGAAACAAAATTTAGAAAAAATAGTGCTCATATGTGACAAAGGGGATGAAAACAGCTTATATACTCTTTAGGTTATGATTGATTATTGCAAAACATGTTCAGTGTCCTCTAACCTTCTTATATAAATTTGTGTAATGTATTTATTACGAAATGCCAACAGCCTTGCCGCAATGGTAACACCGGTTCCCGTCAGATCACCGAAGTTAAGCGCTGCCGGGCTGGGCTAGCGCTTGGATGGGCGACCATCCGGTCTCCCTAGCGCTGTTGGCAAGTGGGGTGCACTCAGCCCTTGTGAGGCAAACTGAGGAGTTACTTGATTGAGAAGTAGCGGCTCCGGTGTCGGACACTCACATACGGCCGGGAGAGCGGTGTGCTGACCACATGCCCTTCATATCCTCATCCAGTGACGGCTGTGGGCTGAGGATGACACGGCGGCCGGTCGGTACCGTTGGACCTTCATGGTCTGTTCGGGAGGAGTTTAGTTTAGTTTTTAATTATTACGAAATATTTATCCGACTGGAACTGCTGAAAGCGTTTCGGATTAACATGTAATCATTAAAATGTATTCGTTGATGTTCTGTTTGAGTTAGCTAACGTTTATCAACACAGATATTTGTAACGCAGTGATTTATAGCTATTTGTGATGAAGTCACGCTTTATATGGAACAGTACTGAAGTAAAAGAGTCATTTTTGAGTTGCTAGTCAATCTTGCATATGGCCCACAATTCAGATTAATACGACTAGGTGTGTATAATCCACAAATGCAAGTCCATGCATTAAGAAACATGTGCTGATGAGTTTGAACCTCAGCCACAATTGCTTGAATTTACATGATGAAAATTGCGACCTAAAAAGTACAGTTTCCAGAAACGACATAAAGAAGCTACTTGTAGTTGCAGGAGGTCATTCCTGCAATTTCAGTGTATTACATTCGTTAATTGAACTCTTAAAAAAAAAACATTTCTTATTTGTACCTGAATCGCGAGTAAATTTCAACTATTGACTTCCTTCAGCAGCAACAAACCGAAAAAAAAGAAACAGTTAAGTAGAATTATTCAGCAACTTGCAACAAAACATAACAAATAGCAGAACCCATTATCAACTACCCCTCACATGACCACAAACAAACTCTCTCTCCCTCTCCCTCTCTCTCTCTCTCTCTCTCTCTCTCTCTCAAACACACACACACACACATCTCTGCCGGCCGCGGTGACCTTGCGGTTCTAGGCGCTGCAGTCCGGAACCGCAGGACTGCTACGGTCGCAGGTTCGAATCCTGCCTCGGGCATGGATGTGTGTAATGTCCTTAGGCTAGTTAGGTTTAAGTAGTTCTAAGTTCTAGGGGATTGATGACCTAAGTTGTTAAGTCCCATAGTGCTCAGAGCCATTTGAACCAAGTTGAGTCCCATAGTGCTCAGAGGCATTTTTTGAACACTTAGCTCACACGCTCACTATCTGGTCTGTCTTTTGCTGCTCTTCAGAGCAGCGGCCGTCCATTGACTCAGTCTAAATTATTTTCATCCCACTACGGTCATATTAAATGGTTAAGAAGTTTCCTTAGCGAAGTAGTACATATGAACGACCAATTACATTAAAGAGAGAAAAAGCATAATCTTACGAAAGCATGATGTTTTGTACGCCACATTTGCTTTCCTAGCGTTTTTTGTTCTCTAAATGTCATAAATTTAGTACTTGATTTGAAAGAAGTTATTCTGACAGATAAATATCACCCAAATGCAACAACTTATGCCCAAAATAATTAGACCATGAAGAGGTGAACTTTTTGACACTTAGATTACATAGCTAGCAGCAGCCGCCCGAGAAATATTTCAGTTTTTCATCAAATAATTAATAAGGCAATTAAGTATGTGTCTTTGCAAAATTAGAAGCCACGCTGGTCAGTGCGATACCCTATTTGTCTATTTCTCAGTTATCTATAAAAATTCAGGCAAAAATTTTCTCTCTAATCATTAGTGAGGTATCTGTCACCTAGCCCGATTATTTTCTAGCAGTTAAAGGTTATTTTCGTTTTGGTTTTTTGTTTTGCAATACTAGATCTTTCGCTGATCAGTTGTCCATTTGCCACTCTTCCTTTGGTCATGAAATTTCGGACAAAAATCAGTTGTACAATTTTCCCTCAAATCTGTAATTCTTTCTTAATTACTCTGATTAATTTCATGCGAATAAAACTTTTTTTTCAAAACCGGAACTCACGCTTGTGAATTTGATACCCCTTCCTGCATTTCACATTTTTCGCTTCGTTATGAAAATTGGGACAAAATTCCATTGTGTAATTCCTGTGGAGTCTTGTTTCCGCTCTGCCCAAATATTTGAATAATAAAATCACTCTCGTAACTTTTTGGACAGACGCTGAAGCGAGTGGTTAGAATATTGTGTAACTGTACATCTTGCGGAAGCCTTTTAAGGATCTGTCACACTCACTTCTCAATATGTTTACTCCTTAATGGTTTTTGTTGCAAATAATAAAAATCGGGTTCGCCAGAACTGTGATTTACACAGTCACAGTAGGAGTTATCTGAGTATCTAGATTCAGGGATTGCATCGTTCTGTTACCTACATGGCTAGTCGCACAATTTGTTACAAAGATGCATGACAAGCAGTGACGTACTGGAAGTAGCTCTCAGTATTTACAGATGTAAGAAAACATTTTCTTTGAAAAATTGCCGTTGCAAAGCAGTTTCTTCCTACACAGCAACTCTCTTTCTACTTCACTCGATTAAACTTAGATAGCATTAGCGTGAATAGCACTGCAGTACTGTGATACAGTATACAACCTAATATAAAAACTAATAGATCTCCTCTCCCAATTATTTGATAGCACAATTGTGCGACTGTTTAAGCACACGTTGACATCGTCGTATTTCCTACATGACGGCCAGTATTTCGACTAGTTGGACGGCGTGGCTATGGGAAGCCTATTAGTTCCATCCATAGCCAACCTTTTTATGGAAAAATTTGAAGACATCGCCTTGGACACGGCTCCAGCTAAGCGAAGTTGCTTTTATCGTTACGTCGATGACACTTTTATCATCTGGCCCCACGGTCGTGAAAAACTGAGAGAATTCATAGAACACCTGAACAGCATTCACGGCCACATCAAGTTTACAATGGAAGTCGAGACAAATGGTGCATTGCCCTTCCTTGGCATCCTTGTTCGATGGAAAACCAATGAGCACCTCAACCACAGTCTCTACAGGAAATCGACACACACAGATCGGTATCTGCACGCTCTCAGCCACCACCATCCGGCACAAAAACGTAGCGTTCTGAATACCCTCGTCCATCGTGCTAAAGTCGTTTCAGACGCTGAAAGTCTGCCATTAGAACTGAGCCACATCCGAAAAGTCTTCCGGAAAAACGGGTACACGGGTACAGCCACTGACAGGTGCCACAGGCTATATCTCGTGTGACGCGCAAGAAACACACCAACAGAGTAGAGAACACCACCGAAGAAGAAAGCAAGAAACTTGTGTTTTTCCCTCTCTGTGGTACAGTGTCGGGAAAGATTAGTCGGCTCCTGAAGAGATATAACAATTTATCGGTGTTCAGGCCCCCAGCAAAAATTCGATAGCTCATGAGGCCTGTGAAGGACGATCTAGGGTTTAGAACGCCTGGAGTGTACAAGATACCATGTCAGTGTGGCTGTTACTACGTCGGCCAAACCGTACGCACTGTGGAGCAACGCCGGGTGGAACACGAGAGGTGCTTAGGCCTACGCTATCCAGAAAAATCAGCGGTGGCAGAACGCGCCTTAGAAAATGGACACCGAATTCTATTCGACGAAACATCTGTCGTTATGAGGACGAAGGTATTTTGGGATAGCGTCATGAAAGAAGCTATTGAAATAAAAAACAGCGTCAACAAGGACGGCGGTTTGCAGCTCAGCACAGCCTGGGACCCCGCCATCGCGAGGTTAAAACGAGAGCGACGGGGGCGGGATGAAAACACTACTACATGGCGAGGAAGAGAGCACCAGTGACGTCACAGCCAACAGTGCGGCTATATAACGACGCGGCCAAGGCGACGCAGCAGTTATGCTTACCACTTGACAATGACTGAGGAGAGCTCGGTCGAAAGCTCGTGGGATTTTAACCACCTGACGCGGCTGGAAGCCCGAGAAAATTTTATTATTTCATATCGCCGCGAAACCGTGCATTCATACATAAATTTCTATGGTTTATTTGTCTTTTCTTAATGTATAGGCCTACTTTGATTCGTTCCTCATCCCTAAAAGCTTTTCTCTTGATGGGGGTCTGTCGAGCTCTAAGAATAAATGAATGAATGAATGAGTGTATGTATGAACGAGTGCTTGAATGTATGAGTTAATAAATAAATGAATGAATGGACAGCAGGTTTCTGTATCGTTCACTGAGGAGAGATGATGGCAAACACGATAGTGTGTGTTTGTGTGTGTGTGTGTGTGTGTGTGTGTGTGTGTGTGTGTGTGTGTGTGTGTGTATGTGTGTTTTTCTATGAAAGAAAATTTTTGTCAGATCCACCGGGAAAGTGGGAAATTTTGATGATATTTTTGTATGAAAATCTCAGTGAAAGAAATGTGATGGTCGGTCTGACAGTTTTGTTGTCACGTTTTTATAAAAGAAAAATGACATTCAGTTTGACAGTTCCGCTGTCGCATGTTTTCAGAGCAGCAACAAATTCCGCAATGAGTACTGATATTTTACGAAAAAGAATACAATTGAAAGCGATGTTTCAGTGTCTTATCGGTGGTGATCATATGTTTGGCATTTTGCGAAGAGTAGACAGATGTCAGGTGGTGGTTTATTTCTTTCGAAAAAATACCACCAGTCGGCGTACGCAAACCGCAAGCTGACTGGATGATCGTCGATTCAATGAGACTGACGAAGAGGGTAGACAGTGATTGGAGGCGTGGCCCATCGGAAACCCGGGGAAGAAGAAAGTGAAATCACTTGAAATGCGACGTTATCGATTAATGTTAAAAAGTGAAACAGACAAATGAAGTGTGAAATAAAAACGTAATAAAAAGTGAGTTAAGGAAAAGGTTTAAGGAAGACACTTATCAAGTGATGGGACTGGTTAATAGGACATCTGCTACGGCATATGGGAATAATTAATTTTTCCCTGGAAGGAGGAGTGGAGAAAAGAAATAGGGGAGAGAAACTGAGACTAGTCAGAACGGATTGCTCAGTATGTGGCGTGGAAAAGTTACATAGATATGGTAAGATTTACACAACTTAGGAGGAGATGGCGAACGGCATCAAGTACTCGAAAGGCGAAGATTTTAGAATAATGGGAAAAAACTGTGCTACCTCAATCGTAAATCGTAAATCGTGAAATTAACCATATGAACTGGTTTCAGTCTATTTCGGCCAAATTATAAGCCAAATCATCGCTGTTGCCAGCAATAATATTTTTTAAAAAGGTGAAATACATTTATTTGAAGATACTTGCTGTTACTGCAGAAAATTCATAACCTACATAAGCTCACTGGACAAAATGCTGGACACCCTCTTTATTTTATTTTATTTATATCTTTTCAAGAGAAAGAGAGAGAGAGAGCTCAGTGGTTGCTTTGGAGCATTATAGAACAGCTACCAATCGGTCATGGTCCCACCACCATTGACATACGTGACAGCAGAAAAGTGCTATATACTGGTATGTGCCAATCGATTGTATAGAATCGGTGCGACAAGACAAGTGTACCTACTGATGCTACAGAACGCAGAAATGAGCTATGGTCTTTCGACGGGCACATGAACACACCGTGAGTGTAGTTGCACGGTTTGAAGGTGTTCCAACGCGGGCTGTCTAACGTTTCTACAGGGAATGGTGTATCACCTGCAGCTACCGGACATGATGTAAGATCCAAAAAGGAACTATATGTAGCTGACATCTGTAATGGAGTATCTTGCGCCAGGCCATTCCGTACAGCGATTTAAAGGCCCCTAAGGCTGCACTTTTTCAGTGGATCAGATAACACAAACTGGGCAGTAGCTGGTTGGAGGCGTGTAATGAGGTCCGAAGAATCGCGATTTTGCCAGTTTGGAAACAATTGAAACCCCCCTGTGTTGGTTCTCTCAGGGCAAGGGCTTTGTGTGCCAAATTTGGTCCATTTCGCTAGAGGGGCCAGGGAGGAGTTCCTGGACGTACAATATGTTCACAGATTCGTATATATTAAGATAGATGTTACAAAAGTACTGAAAATCTCATTTTCTTGTGGTGGCCGAATTGGTACAAGTAATATGAGGATATCCTTCGTGAAAACAACTGTCACTCAGAAAATCGATATTAGATCTGGCTAGGAAAAGCAATTCAGGTTCAACATGTAAACGTGACAGCAAAACTCTGTTTGCGAAACTCGGTTTCCGTCGCCCAGAAGTTGTGTGGCCTGTATACGTAGTGACGGCAAACACCAGAGTTAGTGAATACGATCGAACGGAGTCAAGACACTGTTTACAATTGAATTGCAGATTACCGCCATTCGCTTATTGAAAAAAAGTCGTCCATCTTTTGGTCATTAATTGTAGCAATTATTTGCTGCCACAAGTTTGGAATACCGGAGATTAAATCAACGACGGTCGAATCCTATGCTGTGTAAGCATATTGGCAGTTATGCGTTGGAATGATCAGGATAGCAACACACACAAACTGCACTCAGCCCGTACTGATGCTCCTGAAAGGATGTCATTGCGAAATCCAGTGTGGAATCTGCCTGATGGACAGGAGTTTCCCCTAATACAGACTCAACCTTAACAAACACTGCTCAAATCTCTACGAAACGGATTCCTACAACGACAATTGATTAAATTTTGGCGTTATAGTTGATCTTAAGATGGCACTTCGACATAAAATAAGTCATGTTAAATATCCAACAAATGATATTCGAATTGCAAAATTAAGTGACTAAAGAAGTTATTAGTGTCAGAGTGAGAGATGTTTCACTATAACAAATAGTTTTATTTATCTAAAAACATATGAAAATTGTATTTTGTCATAAGCAAAAAAAAACAATAATTCAAATCAATGAGCCACATTTATGGTAACTGAAGTGTTCCGTTGGCAGTGCTCATTTGGAAAGGGCTCCTGTTGGAATATTCAACACTATGCCATCTACTATACTATTGATAACGCTGTCTGATTTTACTCCGTGAGACAGTGCCTGTGGACTGCATCAACTGATCCTCTGCTGGCATTAAACCGGAAACACGCTACAGTGAGCGTCAATATCAAAACTTCCGAATTCCCTAAATGGCGGAGCTGGTAAATTGTGGACTGGGTAGTTTAGGCTACCTTGGAGGTAGATGTCTATGCTCGGTGACTAAATGTTGACCTTCATGATGAGCATGCTGTGGACATTCCTGTCTCCCTAGACCCCAGCCATGTTCACAGGGCTGCACGCATACGTTCCTGCTTTGAGACGAACACTCATGAACCTATCACACTTCAGTCGTCCCGCTTCGTTGGGGCTATCTAGTACAGCACATGGAACGTAACAGTCAACATGCCCGCAATTTGCTAGCTCTACGTGATCTAGTCATCAACGAGTGGCTTCAGCTGGATATGACATATTTGAAAAAACTTGCTAATTCTCTTCCCCGCAGAATTAAGGTCACTATCAAGACTAGAGGTGGTACAGTAGAGTCTCGATGTTTCGAGTTTCGGAATTACGTGTTTGCCATAAATCAGAGCCTAGTAAAAAACTAAAAAGCCAAATGTACAGTGCATCGGTCCTAGATCCGTTTCACTAACCTGTTCATAGCATAACCCTTGTCGAATCACGCACTTGTCTTATTTGTGGCTGGGCCAGCGCCCCTCGCCCCCCCCCCCCCCCCCGCCCCCCGCCGATTGCTTCTCTCTGTTTTCACTTATTTACACAAGTAAACCTTTTGTTGGAACTTCCGTTTTAGGTTTTCCATTGTCGGTACAGTACAGTGTTGTTTCGTTTTCTTTGTTGAGTACCTAAAAATGAGTGCTCTAACAAAGGAAAGGAAGTTTGTGACTTTGAATGTTTAAGTTAGAAGCACTGCTCTCGAATACGGTGTCGGCGAAGCTATTATTGGTTGGAGACTGCCTAAGAAACGGATTGAAATTGGAACAATTTTCTTGGAAGAAATGCTGTGAAGGAGCTCTTGACCGAAAAACTTTAAAAAAGTCGTAAGTTCGAAAAAGCAAAATGAGGCGTCATTGATATGGTTCATTCTTTTCAATATACCTTTATTGCTTTCCCGCACAAATTTGGAAAGCCAGAATTTTCAATAGCTTGAGGTGATTGCCATCCCGTTCACGTCGAACTATAGAGACTTTACTGTATTAGCATGCAGTGGCGGATTTAACCTTTTTGCGTTCCTAGGCACACCATATTATATGCCCCCCCCCCCCAAAAAAAAGACGTTTTAAATAGTAACTATTACCCATCACTTCACAATTGCCGTTTTGGCTGGGAGCGCTGTGAGCTGTTTCCGTACTATGCTATTCGTTGTTCTGAAGTACGCGTCAGAGGTCTAGTCGCGCTCAATCAAAATGTAATATGGTTCCTGGACTGTACTTGGTGTACGGCATTGGATAAAACAAACTTAAAAATGCATTTTGTTAACACAACGTAGAACGGTACGATTTCAGTGTTTTAAGAGCCGAAAACGAGCGTTCTGCTGAGCAATTTGTAAGTGTCATACGTAGAAATATTCTAAGAGCAATGTCAACATTCGGAAACCTCTCTTTTCGTGAAAATGTACTCATTTCGACTGGTATGTCACTAATCTCAGAAGATGTCAAAAGTTCCGCGAAATGCACACATTCACTTGGGAAGGAAGGCTCTAAATCTGTGTCATATGACACTTGCAGTTTTGCTGACGTTCAGCAATATCGTAAGGTGAACTGTTCTTAAGGTTATTGAAAACTGTGAAGGAGTCCAACAGTGTTCGAGAGCTTTCCTTCCTCCTCACTAATATGACGTACAAGTTGTCGAAATATTTCGACTCTAAATTTTTCCTTCCAGTCAGAAAATCTTCTTCAGAGTTCGCGTCTTTGTCATCATGAAGTTTGCGTTTTCGAGATTTTTGTAGGTACATTCATAGTCTACATCAGCCACAATCTCCGTGGATTTATTTTCATAATAGTCGAACATGCCAAGAATACATGCAGTAAATCCTACAAGTGATTCATATAATTCATGCACTATTTTAGTATCAATTTCAGACTTACGCAATTAAATCTGTGGAGTATGTTCTTCCAAACTGTCATCAAGAATACTGTTTCTAGTCTTCTGAGTTGATTTCGCACAAGCGGTTTTTCAAACGAATTATTATTATCAATATGTGTGAGGGCATTGATAACGCCCTCCCAGTTTTCATATGGACTTGCACACACTTCCTCTCTTGCTGACCAACGTGTTTTTGATACACTTTTTACCGTTTTGCTTTCTGGTTTCAAGAAAGAAAGAAGTATATCCCAGCGCTGTGTAGAAGCAGAGAAAAAATTATGAAGGTTTTGCACTACATTGAAAAATGAACATGCTTTCTGACAACAGCTTGCAGCACTAGTGCCGACTAAATTCAGAGAATGTGCTGCACAAGGCACATAATGTGCATTCAGATTTCGTTCTTTAACGCATGCCTCCAAACCAGTGTAGGTTCCTGACATATTGCTTGCTTTGTCATATGACTGGCCTCTACAGTCGGTAATATCAATGGTATTTGTAGACAGGACTTTTAGTACGGCCTCAGCTAAGTTTTCGGACTTCTGTCCCGGGTTTGGTCAAAACAGAAGGAAGCGTTCAACAGGTTCACCTTTCTCGTTCACGTATCTTAATATGGAAGATAATTGATCAATATGTGAAATGTCCGCAACAGAATCTTCTAGCATAGAGAAATATGTGGCCTGTTTTATTTCACGTATAATTCTTTCTATTCTTTCAGAAAGGAGTTCTATTATTTAATCACAAATTGTTGAAGAAAGATAACTTGTATGTTCCTGCCCTGAATTTCCATATCGTTCAATGTGCTCTGCGAGAAAAACTCGGCTATAAGTTCAAGAGACATCATAAATTGACAATTATGTAATCAATGGAATCTTTCAATGTGTCCACATAGGGGCAGGCCACGACATGTTAGGTTCTTCACTACTGCAAACAGCCTTTTCAACACGCTGCGCCAGTATATTTTTTCTATCTCAACATATGACTCAAAATTGTTATCTATTGTTCCAAGTGACTTTTTTTTTTTTTGTTAAGAGTGATAACTCAGAATTTTTGTGTGCATGTGAATTGCAATGATGGGATAAAATATTAGAAATATTTTTTCAATCTGCAATACCATTAGTAGCAATCGCGGCCTTACCTACGAACAATTTACATGGAGCACAAAAAACAGCAGCGGTGCCACAGGAGTATACTAGAAAATCACGCAAAGCTGAGTCACCATTTAAAAGTTTACAGTAAAATACATTTTTGTTCAAATGTCTGGTTTTATCGCCTATTGATCTTCTTGAATTAGAAAAATCACTGTTACAATTTTGATTAATGTCACGTTGTAAGAGAATGTCGATTGTTCATTCATTGACACACCATTCTGCAGGATCATCACTGACACGGCTATTTCTTGTTGTAATACCTAACTCGACACTTAGTTTTTCGTGAAACTAGAAATCAGGAACAATTTGCTTTCCTTCGTTTTTAACTTTTATTTCGTCTGTATTTACTTCTTTTACAGCAGCTGCAGTGCCAGGAATATCATCCGTACTACTTGGACTCGAAGTCGAACCAGCAACAGTTTTTGAGAAAAATTTATCTAATCTGCTTCTCGTTCTCGCCTTTCCTTCGATAATTTCCGAAATGCGGCCCCACTTAATTTTGCACGTTTGCTTTTTTCCCTGTTACTCTTATGTTAAGGCACTTACAAAATTGTCAACCAACAGTTAAAACGAAAGAAAAAAATTGTAAAAGGAAAGAAAGAAAGATTTTATCCAGTTCCAGTCGTACTACACCACACATGAGCACAAAGCATTTTACTTTAAACATTGTACACGAGAACAAAGAGTTTTCCTTTAAAGACGGAGCGATGAACTCATCAACACGGGTTACTCGACGTAACTGCGCTATGAAATAACGACACTGCAGAATAATTTAATTTCATTGTCCCCTGTTACTCTTTTGTCAGTGATCAGTAGAGGCACACCTGCCAGCTGGAATTCGTCTCGCACAGAAGACGGGACAGTCCCTTTTTCGGCCTGTTTCCCACGTTGCCGGAATTTTAGCTGGGACGCAAAAATGTTCTGAATACTCTTGTCACTGTCTTTCTAATTTAAAAATCAAATATACTCTTATCCCACTTGTTCTTATAACATTTTAGCGGTTTCTGAGGGCAGAGAAGGCAGACTACAAAGTTTAAGTAGTCTTGTTGGCAATTGATGTGTGTTGTCATTTGTGTGAACACAGTTGTTGTGTCTACCGCAAATGCACCTTTTATACCAATATAAAATAAAAATAATCTTTCCTCGAAGAAAAAAAGCTTACTTAAGAAGTTTAATATAAAATTTGCAATGTCACGCACTTTTCGATTCCACAGAGTGGAACTTTGATATCGTGCAGGCTGCAGCCACAGAAGTAACTAAATAAATAAAATTTTAAACTGTTTTGAAGTGTATTTAACACATTATTAGATATTCTACTTATGTTCTTTTCATATAAACATGTGTTTAAAAATTAAAACATTCCTAGAATCAACATTAAATCAAAGCTCAGATATTGAATACCACAGAGCTTTCACATTAATTACGGTAATGAAGTGTTGACTTGATACTTCCCCATAATTTCTACAAGAAATTTAAGTAGAGTCGAGTTTTACATACTGAGGCCCACACGTTACAGTATTTAAGAAACTGCTGATTAGTTTATCACAGCTTTTCAGGGGTTGTAGATTGCCATCCTGACAGCTTACTTCAAACTACTTTGAACAATCATGAAGATGATAGCAGACAGAAACGTAATGTTAAATTTCCATTCAGTCACCAAGTAAAGTATGTATATCTCCAAACTTGTATCGTCGAACTTCGTTCTTATTTAAACTAGCAAGTTGTTTAACAATATTAAAAATTTCTGACGTTTGTAATCGCGGTTATTTTAAAACGTAAAAGGTTAAAATGAGCACAGAGCAAAAAACGCCGCCCCCCTTAAAGTACCGCCCCTAGGCCCGTCCCTAATGGGCCTATGCCGGCCGCGGTGGTCTCGCGGTTCTATGCGCTCAGTCCGGAACCGCGCGACTGCTACGGTCGCAGGTTCGAATCCTCCCTCGGGCCTGGATGTGTGTGACGTCCTTAGGTTAGTTAGGTTTAAGTAGTTCTAAGTTCTAGGGGACAGATGACCACAGATGTTAAGTCCCATAGTGCTCAGAGCCATTTTTAATGGGCTTATATGTAAATCCACTGTTAGCATGATGTCTCCATGGGGGTGATAATTTTTTGCCCGATGTGCCTATTACTAAAATTAAGTTTCTGTCGTGTGGTGCTGGACCTCAGCTGAAGACGATTTCTAGGACACCTCTCGAGTTGTAGTGGACTGTTCGATTAAACTGCAGTTTTTTCTACCTTTAGGCTACGCTCACAATGCCACCAATATCGGTGGATTTCGCCATGACCGACATCGGCCGAAGAAGTCCGATCGCTTCAAATCGGTAGGCCACCGGGTGCGTGGACACAGTGCAGCCAACCTCATCGTCCGAACGTACATACGTATTTCGGACGACAAGGATGAAATTCAAATCAGTTCTTTTTTTTCTATCATAATGGCTGAAACGACACGAAACATGAACTGTTAGAAACTGGTAAGTAAGAGTTTGTGGTGCCATGAGCATAAAAGCATCATAACCGGGATACAGTTTGGAATCCATGGACTGAAATTGCTAGTTTATTGGAAAGCACAAGTGAGAAAAGTATTTATCAGAAATTTCATGTGTGGATTATAGCCTGGAAAAATAATTTGTTCAGTTGACAAGGATGGCTTATCTTTTGCTTGAAGTTATTGTAGTGGATCATTTCGGGTTGTGTTATGTGAGCGCCAGCTGTCTACAGATTATTATTACTGCCTATTGGAGATGTTTTCATTGCAGTAGGGTGGTGAGTCTGTTACATGAAACAGTTTGCAAATGTGGGGTACGTATGTGTTTCCAGTTTTCAGTGCTTCAGATGTTCAGAGTATCTTACAATAAAATTTATGTTTCTCTTTCACCCTGCTGAATGACAGTCATTGAAGGTTAATTGACGTATACCTGCATATCGTTTAAATAAATTCAGCAAAACAGATTTCGAACATGCCCCTACTTGCAGAGATGTGATTCGAGGTCTCTTAAAAAATCCGATTCTCACATTAAAGATGCAGTTCATGTTCATGTAGAGCTACAAGTGACAATTTGATATTTAATATCAATGGATTACATCTTTCTAATAATTAGGCCTATACCACGTTCTGAAAACTATAGTTTCAAAGTTTTTTGTGATGTGTTGGATGTTATTTACGATGTTCTAAATACTAATTTAAAATCTAACGTTTTCACTCTTGAACCTCAAAAACCTATAGTACGAAATTTTTTATTTATTCTGTAGCGAATTTTGGAGCTGCGCAAGTGCACTATAATACGCTGTAATACAGCTGATTTTTTTTTATTAAAAGCAACACTCAATCTGCATAATACTGCCCTCAGGAATATTGTTACTTCCTTTCTCAAATCCACTGGGTAAGTGTTTAAGGAGCAGTGAAGTGTACTAGAATCTGATTATGTGACTATCCTGCCAGTACTGCATCGATTTTCACCATTTTCAGAATAAACTGAGCTGCTGTGAAACCACAAATCTACCATTCATTAATTAGATAACATTTTCTCACTTACACTCATACTTTATCCATGCATCATATAATAGAAACATTTGCTTTCACGTCGTTAATTAACCATAATATACTCATAACCTCATTGGTAGACCTTTACACACCGAAGTCGCACATGCTGCCACTGTAGCATAATAAACCAAACTCTGAACAGCATGTTTTCGAGACATCAGTGTATCACTGGAACTACCTATTTTTGTAATAAACGCGTAGAAATATGAAAAATATCAGTCAAGGCCTGTTATTTTCTAAGGTGGCGGTCTCTTCTGACGCTAATCGCTGGTGAGAGAAGGAAGGTGGCGTCACAAAGTTAAAGCGTTTTAGCTTTTGTGGCGTGCTGTTTCTCCCTTCACCTCATATATTCGTAAAACTTGTCTGGTAATTCCAGTAACTGAGGACAGAGAGATTCTAACCTAAACTAAGCTCCTCGATCCCGTCAAATACTAACAAATGAGATCGTACGCAAAGTGACCAAACTGTCGGACGATGCTATCGGGCAATCTTTGATGACGGCGTCTGACGACCGTTGTCGGTGCCACTGTGAACGCAGCACAGAGCCACAAATAACAATGTTCAATATATTGGGTTGCTTTAACAAAATCTCTGGGTCTCTTATTTTTATGAATTCCAACATTTTAATAGTGGAGATTTGCTTCATGTAACTGAACTAGAGTTTTTAAATATCTGGCGTGAAACATCTTTGTTCCACGCTGGTTAGTGGTGCTTTTTGTTGCCAAAGAAGTTTTACGCAATAGGGAGGTGACGTTTTGTTATGAATTATGTATTGGTAACACGTAGGCGATGACGAACAAAGACTGTTGAATTATTAACGACCTCTTCCTACCAAATTCTCTCTGAGTTCAGATGCCGCATCGGTCGTCAGAGCCCTGTACTTTACTCCTGAATCATTCACCAATCACTTGCCGGCACACTGACCTTGCCTGTCTTCTATGGCCTGTCGACGATTACGAAGGCGTTGCGCACTTCGTTTGAAAAGCTAAACCTGGAACATAGTGACCTGTATTTTTTCTGTGCATTTCACCATTAAGTCGGAGCGATAGTTTCCGCTTTTTTGTATTACACACATACAGATCAAGAACCAGTCAAGTGTATTTACTTCCGTAAGATGTTCCAGAAGTACCCGCACAACAGATTTTTCAGCACTTCAGTTTGGTGCAGTCACAAACTTCATAAACAATCCGCCCAGAATAGTTTTTCCGAAAACAAAACTTTATTATCTAGAGCTGGGAAACTTGAAGCGTCTCAAACTGCCATCAAATTTCCAGTTAACATATAGTTAATGTCCACCATCGTTATTTATTTCAAAGCCCCAAAAGTTACTGCTTCAGTATATACAACAGTTTAATGTTCGAGCAATATGGGAAGTACTTAGCAGGGGCGTAACGAATGAATATCACATTGGGCGCATATTACAGAGGAAGACCGCTTCGATGTGGGTTATTCAGTTTCCCAAAATAATTTAACGCAAGTTCCGGAATGTTACCTATTGCAAAGGATGCGACAGAGTTCCTTTACAATCCCTTCCTCCAGACCGAACATGTGCTCCGTCCCGTAATGGCTTCGTTCTCAACGGGACGTCATACTGCAATCTTCACCTCTCTGCAGACGAAACATTTAACGTGGCGGCAGGGCCGGTGCAAACCCAAGTGCCGCCCCGTTTCTTGTTTTTACTTTTCGGAACTACCTAGGTTTCGGCCACTGAGTGGCCAGTCTCAAAGCTTTTAATATGTGCTTACATCTAAACCGTCATGTTGACAGTTGCGTTCAGCGTGCGGTATAGATGTAAACATAACTCAAAGCATTGAGAATAGCCACACTGTGCCCGAAATCTATGTAGATCTGGAAAATAAAAACAAAAATTGCGACTGATCGGTGACATTCTCTACAGATTTTTACAAAACAGATGCTGGGCACCAGCTCAAAAATGGAGCCAAACCTGATTGAAGAAATCTAGGTAATTTTAATAAGCCTTGTGAATTTACAAAGATGTTCAAATGTGTGTGAAATCTTATGGGACTTAACTGCTAAGGTCATCAGTCCCTGAGCTTATACACTACTTAACCTAAATTATCCTAAGGGCAAACACACACACACACATGCCCGAGGGAGGACTCGAACCTCCGCCGGGACCAGCCGCACAGTCCATGACTGCAGCGC
This sequence comes from Schistocerca piceifrons, assembly GCF_021461385.2. NCBI lineage: Eukaryota > Metazoa > Arthropoda > Insecta > Orthoptera > Acrididae > Schistocerca > Schistocerca piceifrons. The sequence continues at coordinate 567,484,421 of NC_060138.1, forward strand.
CTCAGACCACTCGGCTAATTCCACGCGGCATGAACTTAGAGTTAACGTAAATAACCGTTTTTCAACGTTTGTTAACAGATAATGTATTCAACGGAATACAAAATATATTTACAATCTAACGATGATTTGGTTTGAACAATAATATTTACAATAACTATTTAATGTTCAACAAAATAAGAAACAACACAGCAAATAACCAAGACACTGATCATAATATAAAAATTTAAAAAAATACTAGACAAATTGAACCTTCCTGGTTTTGCTTTTGCAAACTCTTTCACACGATCTGTCTAATTTAACTCCTCTTCAAGTTCGTGCTCAATCGATATTGTTGCAAGGTCATTCAAATGAGTTTGGCTATTCGTTGATCGGAGGTGTGTCTTTATCAATTTCAGTTTTGAGAAACTCCTCGCTCCATTCGCATCTGTTACTGGGAGTGTTAGGAGAATTCTCAGAGCAATGTTAACATTAGGGCAAAAATTATGTCTTCCTATAAACTTCAGAGTCTCTTTTGGACCTATTCCAGGTTTCAACAATGTTGAAAGCACTTTTAATTCTTCCCTCAACTCCAGTGCATCAATGTCGCTTGACTCATGATCCTGCAAAATCACTGCGAGGTTTCCACACTTTGTGTCCAGGCTGCCAGGAGGTGCATTCTTCAGCTCGCCGATGTCGCAGAGAAAATCAAAATAATCACAATGAGATTTCAGTTGATTTAATCTCTCATCCGTAGATGTGGTTACTATATCTAAGAGATAATAGTAGAATTCAATCTTGTAATGTTTTGTTGGGTCATCTATTGTCTCATTCCTTCCTTCATAGGTAAAGTGTATCTCGCGTCCGTCGGCCGTCGTAATTTAATATATTATTATTGTTATTATTATTTTTTGATTGTTGCCGACTTACGTGGCGGGCCTTCATAAAAATGATATTTAAGTTGAACAATGTAATAAACTTTTCATATAAATTTCCTCGGCTAGTCAGTTGACGTTAAAGCAAAAGATCTTTAGTTATTAATTACAATTGCGGCCCACACACGCGCGAGAGTATTTTTCTTACCTCCGTTAACCATTGTATTGTAGTCAGAGTCCTGGCTCTGGGTCTCGGCTATGCTACTGAAAATAAGAATCTTAAACCTAAGTATTTCTGCAACTTCGTGCGGCTGTGGAGAAAAATTAATATTATGCTAATAGCGGGCGAGTTTTCCGCTTCCGCTAATTTTTCATAAGTTAATATCGCCACGTAATGGCGTCGTTGGCTGCATCGGCCGCTGCGATTGTTGAGCTGTAAATTACTTGAATACAGGTTAATTCAAGGAAGGCGGACATGAAATCGGGATCACCTCTTACAAATTAAAAGTGCACAATAATATTAAATCGTTATATTATATGTTTAACTCATACAAATATGCTTACATTTGTCAGCACACGCAAGATGTCCCTCTAGACACATTCAAGACAAGCGAAGAAGTAAGGTCGACTAAAAAAAATTAACAAAAGAGTGTAACTGGGCGTCTCTTTAGATCATTCTGTCATAAATTATTTCTTTGCAATCTAAACCTACACAGAGAAATTATTATTTTAAGGCTACACGAGAAAAAAAAATCTCTTACAAATTATGAATGTCTTCTTTATAAATATTGTCTTTTCGTAATATGGCACTGGGGACGCTATATTGCCCCCCGAAATGTTTATGTCATAAAAAATGTTCGTGTTTTTTGACATAAATATTTCCACTTTCATGTCCACAGTGTCCACACGCAGAGTTTTCTTTCATAGTCTATATATGTCACATCGTATGTTGTAATTACTGAGGTGTGTTGCACACAAAGTGTAATACAGATGAAGTTATCTACATAACAATATAATATACAATTGGTTACGTATGCAGTCATGTACAAAAGGACATAGAATACAACTAGTTTTATTTTGGTTGCTTCTTCTTAGGGTTGCAACTTTTGCAGTGTTCAAAGGTATACAATCACGAGTTAGTCCATAAACTTGAAGTCCCAGGGGTGTCAACTGTTCGCTCCCCATTTGGCGCGGCCGTAGGGAAACCTGGGGAAAACCTCGGCGGAGCGACAGACTAACTGCTTTGGTCACTTTCACTTAATTGTTTCTGGAATGTCATTGGAGTACAGGATGTGCATACAAATATTTTTCTACATCTACATCTACATTGATACTCCGCAAGCCACCCAACGGTGTGTGGCGGAGGGCACTTTACGTGCCACTGTCATTACCTCCCTTTCCTGTTCCAGTCGCGTATGGTTCGCGGGAAGAACGACTGTCTGAAAGCCTCCGTGCGCGCTCTAATCTCTCTAATTTTACATTCGTGATCTCCTCGGGAAGTATAAGTAGGGGGAAGCAATATATTCGATACCTCATCCAGAAACGCACCCTCTCGAAACCTGGCGAGCAAGCTACACCGCGATGCAGAGCGCCTCTCTTGCAGAGTCTGCCACTTGAGTTTATTAAACATCTCCGTAACGCTATCACGGTTACCAAATAACCCAGTGACGAAACGCGCCGCTCTTCTTTGGATCTTCTCTATCTCCTCCGTCAACCCGACCTGGTACGGATCCCACACTGATGAGCAACACTCAAGTATAGGTCGAACGAGTGTTTTGTAAGCCACCTCCTTTGTTGATGGACTACATTTTCTAAGCACTCACCCAATGAATCTCAACCTGGTACCCGCCTTACCAACAATTAGTTTTATATGATCATTCCACTTCAAATCGTTCCGTACGCATACTCCCAGATATTTTACAGAAGTAACTGCTACCAGTGTTTGTTCCGCTATCATATAATCATACAATAAAGGATCCTTCTTTCTATGTATTCGCAATATATTACATTTGTCTATGTTAAGGGTCAGTTGCCACTCCCTGCACCAAGTGCCTATCCGCTGCAGATCTTCCTGTATTTCGCTACAATTTTCTAATGCAGCAACTTCTCTGTATACTACAGCATCATCCGCGAAAAGCCGCATGGAACTTCCGACACTATCTACTAAGTCATTTATATATATTGTGAAAAGCAATGGTCCCATAACACTCCCCTGTGGCACGCCAGAGGTTACTTTAACGTCTGTAGACGTCTCTCCATTGATAACAACATGCTGTGTTCTGTTTGCTAAAAACTCTTCAATCCAGCCACACAGCTGGTCTGATATTCCGTAGGCTCTTACTTTGTTTATCAGGCGACAGTGCGGAACTGTATCGAACGCCTTCCGGAAGTCAAGAAAAATAGCATCTACCTGGGAGCCTGTATCTAATATTTTCTGGGTCTCATGAACAAATAAAGCGAGTTGGGTCTCACACGATCGCTGTTTCCGGAATCCATGTTGATTCCTACATAGTAGATTCTGGGTTTCCAGAAATGACATGATACGCGAGCAAAAAACATGTTCTAAAATTCTACAAGAGATCGACGTAAGAGATATAGGTCTATAGTTTTGCGCATCTGCTCGACGACCCTTCTTGAAGACTGGGACTATCTGTGCTCTTTTCCAATCATTTGGAACCCTCCGTTCCTCTAGAGACTTGCGGTACACGGCTGTTAGAAGGGGGGCAAGTTCTTTCGCGTACTCTGTGTAGAATCGAATTGGTATCCCGTCAGGTCCAGTGGACTTTCCTCTATTGAGTGATTCCAGTTGCTTTTCTATTCCTTGGACACTTATTTCGATGTCAGCCATTTTTTCGTTTGTGCGAGGATTTAGAGAAGGAACTGCAGTGCGGTCTTCCTCTGTGAAACAGCTTTGGAAAAAGGTGTTTAGTATTTCAGCTTTACGCGTGTCATCCTCTGTTTCAATGCCATCATCATCCCGTAGTGTCTGGATATGCTGTTTCGAGCCACTTACTGATTTAACGTAAGACCAGAACTTCCTAGGATTTTCTGTCAAGTCGGTACATAGAATTTTACTTTCGAATTCAATGAACGCTTCACGCATAGCCCTCCTTACGCTAACTTTGACATCGTTTAGCTTCAGTTTGTCTGAGAGGTTTTGGCTGCGTTTAAACTTGGAGTGGAGCTCTCTTTGCTTTCGCAGTAGTTTCCCAACTTTGTTGTTGTACCACGGTGGGTTTTTCCCGTCCCTCACAGTTTTACTCGGCACGTACCTGTCTAAAACGCATTTTACGATTGCCTTGAACTTTTTCCATAAACACTCAACATTGTCAGTGTCGGAACAGAAATTTTCGTTTTGATCTGTTAGGTAGTCTGAAATCTGCCTTCTATTACTCTTGCTAAACAGATAAACCTTCCTCCCTTTTTTTAAATTCCTATTAACTTCCATATTCAGGGATGCTGCAACGGCCTTATGATCACTGATTCCCTGTTCTGTACATACAGATTCGAAAAGTTCGGGTCTGTTTGTTATCAGTAGGTCCAAGATGTTATCTCCACGAGTCGGTTCTCTGTTTAATTGCTCGAGGTAATTTTCGGATAGTGCACTCAGTATAATGTCACTCGATGCTCTGTCCCTACCACCCGTCCTAAACATCTGAGTGTCCCAGTCTATATCTGGTAAATTGAAATCTCCACCTAAGACTATAACATGCTGAGAAAATTTATGTGAAATGTATTCCAAATTTTCTCTCAGTTGTTCTGCCACTAATGCTGCTGAGTCGGGAGGTCGGTAAAAGGAGCCAATTATTAACCTAGTTCGGTTGTTTAGTGTAACCTCCACCCATAATAATTCACAGGAACTATCCACTTCTACTTCACTACAGGATAAACTACTACTAACTGCGATGAACACTCCACCACCGGTTGCATGCAATCTATCCTTTCTAAACACCGTGTGTACCTTTGTAAAAATTTCGGCAGAATTTATCTCTGGCTTAAGCCAGCTTTCTGTACCTTGTTGCACTATGCAAAAAATGAGGTCATTATAACAATTGATTGCGGTGTCGTTGATGATCTACGCCGCGACGTTTGGCTCGCGACGGCGTCGGTTGGTGTGTTCGGTGCTCGGCGTTCGCGGCGACTGCGGAGAGGTCAACGCCCGCTCGACGCCAGCGTGTGTCTCGCCGTCGCGGAACGTCAAAATCAGCTGATCGGCTGCACCGTTGGCGATGCGCTTCTGTCTCGCCCGGGCGTGGCGGAGTGGGATGATATCCGCCCCCCGCTCTTGTTGGCAGGAGTCAGCTCTGCTACGCATCTCCGATGTAGTACATGAAACACACACACAACCAACGTAATATTTGTTTCCCGCTTCAGATGGTTACGCTAGTGGGAAAGGAGCATTTATTAGTGCGGCAGTTGTTGTTAAGTTTTCGCCAGTTTCCGAGTGTCAAGCTAGCACTGTCTTGCAGAAAACATGACATGGACCTTCTCCCGTGAATGCAGTTTTGATGCAATACTGTTTCCATTACACGTCAGTTTTTGTCTTGATAAAATTATTTATGTTTTCGCCGCACTCGCAGGCACTGGTGAGTGTCCCAATACGAGCTTAGCACAAACATTCGCCGTTTCTGCGGTCGCTGTTTTGCAACAGTCCACGCATCGCATTCCAATCTCGCATTATTGTGCTCACTGAAACTACAGTCTGTCCCAAAAATATTGACTGTGGGTTCACTTCACGTTAACAGTTCACATTTATAAGCAAATTCACAGTTTTTCGTGCGTAATATTGGCGTTTGGCGTCCTCACCGCTGTTGAACGTTCAATACTAGCACTTCACTGTCCATATCACAGTTTCACCTTCACAGTATTTCACACTGTTTAAAGTAACTGTTTCGATTAGTTCACAAACACTAATGTATTTCATTCAGTCTGAACTGGATTTTGGCTTGTGCTGGATTTTACCAGTCTCTCGCACTACTTGTCTCTTTTCCTTTTCCACTTAGAGTCGTACTTGCCTTCAGATTTTTTGACTATACAATTGTATTTCCGTCTCATCTGAGGTAAGTCCCCATGTCATGTCTGCCCACTCATTGCGTACTTGCTCTCCAGAGCCAGGCTCGACTTTACAAAACTTTGCCTCTCGCATTACTGTACACATTTTATAATCTAGGCCTAGCGTGCAAGTTCCTAGATTAGTGTTTGATTCGTGTAAATCTCTGCCTTAGCAGATGGCAATTTATTTCAACAGTGCTTAGCGGTAGTCGCGTTTACTGATTTGCTTTGTACCTTGTCCACAACACATGAGGTACCTTGGGTGATGTACACCCTGCACTCACATTGTTAAGTAAATTATGCTTGAGCATATTTCAAGATCGGTATAGACATAAATACATGAAACGACTTATACACTATAATATTGAATTTCATAAGTTGCATTACTACTACAGTTCAAAAATATTCATGACACACTAATGAAAAATTCTTTCATCATTACATGTTATTGATTTTTTTTTTAAATATTTTTAAAGCATTTTTCAACATGAAATTTTTAACATATTCTTAAACCTACGTTCATTTTTTTTCTTCAAAATGCAATTGCTTAAAAATACTATTATTCCTTAACGTCTACAAAATTGAATCGCACTAATCTTGTGTGCCTCATTGTCTTTAAATGTTACACTAAAATCTTAACATTTACACACAGAAAAAAATACACTCTAAACTTAACCTACTACACATATGTAAACGTTGCTCTACTGAGCGAACTTCTTTAAGTCTTTGTATGGATAGAGTCCTTTAATCTCTCCCGATTCTACGTCACCCAACAAATAGCTACATCCATGTGGTATGTCTATGATTTTGTAGGGACCGGCATACACCAGTTGCCATTTTTTATTCTTTTTCGCTAACAGAGATGACTTGGGATGAGTCCTTATTAGAACCAAGTCACCTGGTTGATACACTGTTACCTTCTTTATTTTCTTGTCATGCTTTTCCTTTCGGCGCTCCGCGCACCTCGTTAAGTTATTTAGAGTCTCAGCTATAATTTGTTCGTGAGGTACAACTTGTCGTGGTACAGTTGGTAATGGTGACAGCCAGCTGTCGGTTTCATTCTTTCCAAACATGACTTCTAGTGGAGTATAACCGGTGGCTGAATGTGGCAATCTATTATGGAGTTCCTCAAAAGTCGAAACGTATTCTGCCCACTTGGTGTGGCGATTCGGAATGTAAGTTCTCATGAACCTGTTCAACTCTTTAAAGGTACGCTCTACAAGACTGCTCTCCGGGTGAAATCGAGCTACAAAAATGTGTTTAACACCTTGCTCTTGTAGAAACGTTTTCCATTTGAGACCAGTAAAATAGGTGGCATTATCGGATAATATGATCTGTGGTTTGCCAACATTAACAAAATAATCTGTTCGTAATTTCTGAATGAGGGGTGTGGCCGTTGAAGCTTTTACAGGATACAATTTTAGAAATTTGGAAAAGGCATCATATACAGCAAATACATATTTCACACCACCTCTGCCAGTGGGCAGTGGCCCTAGAATGTCAACAGAAACTAGTCGTAATGGTTTGTTAGGAACAACAGGATGCAATTCACTTACAGTGGGCAGATTTGTAGGTTTCGTCCTTTGACAAACTACACATGTCCTTACAACATTCTGAATTATTCTTTTCATATTCTTAAAATGACATTGTCTTGCGAGAAGTGCTCTACATTTTTCAATACCCACGTGTCCCCACGAAAGGTGCACGTGCCAGATTAAATCACTGATACATACTTCCGGTACACAGATACACCACAAGTCCTTGTTAACATCCTTCCGGTAATATAATACCCCATTTTGCACAGAATAATAGCTACCTATCTGATTTCCACCCGAAGATAGGAGTTCTTGTTTGACTTTTCCCCAAGCTGTATCTTCGTCCTGTAAACTAGGCAGTTGCTTGCACGTCTGCAGGAACTTTTTTCGACAAGTAGGGTCTTTCATAACTAAAATTTTGTACTCTGTTGCCTGTTCTAGTATTGTTGTTAACTCAGGCAGACCTTGCGGCAACCGTGACAAAGCATCAGGCACTACGTTGTCACAACCTTTTATATACATTATTTGAAATTGATATTCCCGCAGAGCAAGCACCCACCTAGTCAACCTGTCGTGCATTAACTTGCATGTCAGCAAAAAACTTAAGGCCTGATGGTCACAGAAAATTTTTACATTTTTTCCGTACACATAGTATCTGAACTTCTTCATGGCCCATACTACTGCTAGTGTTTCGAGTTCGGTGACTGTATATGATCGTTCACAACTTGACAACACTCGGCTTGCGAAACCGATTATTCTTACGCTCTTGTTTCCACCATCCTCATCGATTTGAAATAAACACGCGCCTAGTCCGACAGTGGAGGCGTCTGTAGCAAGGCAAAATTCCTTTGACATGTCAGGATGTGACAGTAGATTAGCATTTAGAAGGGCTTGTCGTATTTGCTCAAATGACTGCTGGCACAGTTCATTCCATATCCAGGGTGTATTCTTTCTCAACAAGTTTAACAGGGTATTATCATTTAAAAGCTGGTCAGGTATGAATCGTCTGAAAAATGACACTAGACCCAGAAATGCCTTTAACTGTTTCTTGGTTCTAGGAGGAGGGAAGTTCTCAATTGCTGCCATTTTCTTCGGATCGGGCACAATACCTGTAGGTGATATTACATGACCAAGAAATTTTATTCTCTCCCTGCCAAATTTGGATTTTGCGAGGTTTGCTGTTACGCCTACCTCAGAAAATCTTTTTAGTACGCATCTCAGCGTGTCCATGTGGCTTTCCCAATCGGGAGTAGCTATTAATAAGTCATCGACATACAACGTTACTCGGTCCAACAAATCTGGTCCTAATACTTTATCGAGCGCTGCAATGAAGACACCTGCACTAACATTTAATCCAAATGGTAAAACTTTAAATTGGTAACTTCTGCCGGCAAACACAAAGGCAGTGTACTTTCTTGATGATTCAGTTAGTGGGATTTGCCAATACGACGAACGCATATCGACAGAGGTCAGATACTTAACTCCATAAAACTTCTGTATCTGTTCATCCAGGTTTTCTGGTCGCGTTCTGACAGGTACAATTATTTTGTTAATGTCGCGCGCATCAAGCACGAGACGTATACTGCCGTCCGCTTTCGCTACGGCCACGAGCGGACTGCTGTACGGGGATAGAGATGGTTCAATTATCCCCCAATCAAGCATTTTTCTTATTTCCTTCGTAACTGCCTCCCTCTTTGACCACGGGATGGTGTAGTTTGCGTGACAGAAAGTATCATGAGGTACCACTTCGATGTTATAGGTGTAGCCCTCGATAACACCGGGTTTTTCCGAAAACACATTCTCATAATCTGTAAGTAGCTGAGTCAATTCGTTTTGTTGTGCTTCAGTCAAATGTTCTGACTCCCTAACTTTCATGGCTATCAGTTTCCTTTTTTCCTCTTTGTCTTCAGTAATAAAATCTTTAAAACACACTTGTCTTGGACTTAAGTCAGAATATAAATTCATTACCTGTATTCCTTCGAATCTCGTTTGAAAGCTCCGGCAATATTTACCGTGCACTTCCCGTGTCCTCAACAACGGCAAAATTACACGTCTATCCTCATTCATAAGGCTTACTTCCCCGCACAAGAGGTCGATTTTTGCGTCCCTCTGGCGTAAAAATTCCATGCCCAGGATGCAAGCAACACCTAATCCCTTAACTACTAGGAACGAGCTTTTCATTGCTTCATTTCCTACCGTAAACTCAACTTGCACCTGGTGCTTTATGATATGAGATTGTGCACCTATTGCACCTGTTACACGACAATTCTTCACTGGCAATACTGGTATTCTATTATTTTGACTCAAGTACTTGTAAAAATTTGCACTCATGACATTGGTTGACGCACTGGTATCGACTATTATCTGTATTGGTGCTCCATACATATCTGCTTGCAATATAGCCTGCACAACACTTCTGTCGGTTCGGTTACACTTCTGCGGTATGTCTACAAGTTCCTTTTCTATTTTTGTTCCTTCATTGTATCTCAGCATACAAAGTTTATGGCTGTCATCCGTGAATGTGCCCTCACTACACCATCCTGCAGCCAACAACGGAGAGCGTATTGTGGCTGTCTTTAGTTTAACGGATGAGCATTAGTGGGTTGACAGTTGTCTGTCACTTCCACTAACCTCACATTGTGGTTCTGGTTGTTGTTGTTGCTACTGTTGGGTTGGCCACCCTGCCTCCCCGATGGTGTATTTTGATATTGTGTATGGCTCTGGTTTTGTGGTGGTCGGTTGTAACTCCCTGACATGTTCTGTGACGGACCTGGGTTGGCGTTCCATTGTGGCGTTGTGTTTTGTTGCCACTGTGGTGTCGGTTCATTACTACCACGCCACTGGTTTCGGTTGTTCCGCCATTGCGGATTGCCGTTACCATTATATCCAACACTCATGCGTCCATCATGATGTCTCTTTCGATTTTGACGATTATAACCGTTGCCGTTATAACCATTGCCATTGTTTGTGCCTCGATTCTGTTGCCGGTGCTCTTGCCTATTCCCGTTACCATTTGGTACTAAGTTACTACCGTTACTGTGGCTGCTATTGTAATCGGCTTTGTGCTGATTATAGCCTGCATGGTTCCACTTGTTTTCGGTTTTCATATCTTCGATCAATAAGTCAACAGAATCCACTATTTCCATGAATTGTTCTATATCGTATTCCGGCACATTGATGAATTATTAATCTGATTATGTCACGATCGGACATTGGCTCGTCCCAGTACCTGGTTTTGTTTATATACTTTTCGAAATATTTGCGTAACGTTCCCATCTTAGGATTGTACATTTCTGGACTGTACAACTCCTTTCGTAGTCTTTCTTGGACGCTATCGGACCAGAATTTTTGCAAGAATGCACCTTCAAACTGTTGCATCGTTAGACATTTTTCGGACACGTCGGTGGCCCACAGTGCCGCGTCACCTTGAATAAAGGAGACCACGAACTGTATTCTTTGTCTTTCCGTCCATGTCCTGGGAAACACATTCCTGAAGCTCTTAATAAATACAACAGGGTGGACATTTCGTTTTTCGCTATTGAAGGGTTGGAATGTCCTGTGTTTTATTACATTGTCCTCTTTTTTGCACATCTGATTGCTACATTCTGGGACATTCATCACTTCGTGATGTGCGCTGCACGGTATCGCGTGTTGCTCGTGCTCATAATTCGCATTAGGTTGCGGTTGCGCACTCGCACCCTGGCTACCGTCAGCGTTATTATAGTAATCAGTACGCGGAGTCTGATTCATGATCTGTCCGCCACTGTTTACATTGCTTTCCAACGCAGACAGTCTCCGCGCGACCTCCTGTTGCCAATTTGGCAACTCCGCAGTCACACGGGACTTAATCTGTGTTAATTCGGCATGTAGTGCGGCAGCGCTGGCGTCAATATTTACACTCGCGGCCGCAGTCGCTTGTTCTACAGCTGTTTTTACGTCGCTTTCAATCTTTGCAGATATCTCGCGATCCTTTACTTCTAGCCATTCATTTAATTCTTTTTCTACTTTTTGAGCTTGCACTTCCAAATATGCGTCAATACTTTTCCGTGCATCTATCTCCACATTATCCACGCGGTTGGTTAAAGTCTGGACATTGTCTTCAAGCCTAGTCTGCGATATCTGTAATTTTTGCATCTCTCCGGCTAAGCTTTGCACAAGATCGGGGATCTCTTTGCACGCATCCCGCATCTCGGCTAGTTCGCTTTGGATCCTATCTAGTTTCGCTTCATTGCGCTGCTCTTGCTCACGTAGCATCTGAGCCAGTTTTTCGTCTCTTTGTTTTTCCCTCTGTTCTGACATTCTTTCCTTTTCCCTTTCTTTCAGTTCTCTTTGTTGCTCTTGCTCATGGAGCATCTGAGCCAGTTTCTGATCTCTTTCCCTATCCCTTTCTTCTAACCTGCGCAGAAATTCTGCAAATGGGTCTGCAATCGGTGAGCATACTGGTGCCCCGCTTAATCTAGCACTCGATTGGCCCCCCTGCCCAGGCAGTGGAGTTGTTACTCTATTCCCATTCTGCTGTGGAGCGTCATTCACCGACCACCGATCCTCGCCCCCCGCTCCGGAAATTATGTTATCCGAGGCGGTGGCTTGGGATTCGTTTACGTATTGCAAATGATCCTCACTTTCCATATTAACAGAATTTTGTTCTTCTGGTACGGATGCTTTAGGTTGTCCTATCTTACCCATACTAAATTCACTTTAAGCCACTGACAAATCTTTAACACTGATACACACACGATTAATTATCCCCTCCAAAAATAAACAAATAAATACACAAAACGAATAATTATCCCCTCCAAAAATAAACACATAAATACACAAAACACCGAAGGTATCTCATGTGCACATGGGATCGATATTCCGCACAGAGCTGCACAGGATGCTTGCACAATAGGCCGTACCTTACTTATTTTTCTTTCTCGCAATCCTTTTTCTTTTCTACACTTTTTCCTCTCCAGATCTCCTCAGGGTGTGGTTTTGTTGTTGTACATGCAAAAGAATTCATACAAGCATAAATATTTTACAACAATTAGACACATACATAATTACATTCATTACAATAGAATCATATTAATCGGGCCCCAAAGTTGCGGCGCCAATCTCGCGTCCGTCGGCCGTCGTAATTTAATATATTATTATTGTTATTATTATTTTTTGATTGTTGCCGACTTACGTGGCGGGCCTTCATAAAAATGATATTTAAGTTGAACAATGTAATAAACTTTTCATATAAATTTCCTCGGCTAGTCAGTTGACGTTAAAGCAAAAGATCTTTAGTTATTAATTACAATTGCGGCCCACACACGCGCGAGAGTATTTTTCTTACCTCCGTTAACCATTGTATTGTAGTCAGAGTCCTGGCTCTGGGTCTCGGCTATGCTACTGAAAATAAGAATCTTAAACCTAAGTATTTCTGCAACTTCGTGCGGCTGTGGAGAAAAATTAATATTATGCTAATAGCGGGCGAGTTTTCCGCTTCCGCTAATTTTTCATAAGTTAATATCGCCACGTAATGGCGTCGTTGGCTGCATCGGCCGCTGCGATTGTTGAGCTGTAAATTACTTGAATGCAGGTTAATTCAAGGAAGGCGGACATGAAATCGGGATCACCTCTTACAAATTAAAAGTGCACAATAATATTAAATCGTTATATTATATGTTTAACTCATACAAATATGCTTACATTTGTCAGCACACGCAAGATGTCCCTCTAGACACATTCAAGACAAGCGAAGAAGTAAGGTCGACTAAAAAAAATTAACAAAAGAGTGTAACTGGGCGTCTCTTTAGATCATTCTGTCATAAATTATTTCTTTGCAATCTAAACCTACACAGAGAAATTATTATTTTAAGGCTACATGAGAAAAAAAAAATCTCTTACAAATTATGAATGTCTTCTTTATAAATATTGTCTTTTCGTAATATGGCACTGGGGACGCTATATGTATTAGCTTCTTACTTCGTCGCCGGGAAACACTTATCTGTAGTAACGTTAGATCTTTTAGCTCCAGTTCTGTAGCCAATTCTTTGGAATCCGTCAAGAAAGACACAAACTTTTCTTCTGTTCTGCACGTCTCAAGATATGCTTTCGTTTTTTCAAGCATTTCCACGGCCTCAGAAACATTTGTCAATGGGCTGGACTACACTAATGTGAAGCAGAACGTCGTACCACATTACCACAGAAATGAGCAAGGTGTAATTTTTTATTTGATTCGCAAGTGACTTTGCTTCGTGAGTGGTCATGCCATCGAATTCTTCTGATATCTGAACCAGTGCATCATAAAGCGTCTCCAATTTGAAACCTCAGAGGAGTAAGTGCATCGATGCGACTTTCCCACCTAGTATGACTCAGTTGCTTCAGCGGCAGGTTAGGCAGATACTTCTTCAAGACATCCCAACGTCGAACGGAGGACGAGAAGAAGTCACACAAGCTTTTCACTGTCGAAAACATGGAAACAGCATATTTAGAAGACATAACGGCATCGTTTACAACAAAATTCAATGAGTGACTGCTACATGGTACATAAAATGCTCTCTTGTTCATATCAGAAATTCCTTTCTGGGGACCAGACTTCTTTCCTTTCATGTTTGCTCCATTGTCGTATCCTTGCCCTCTCATATTACACAATAGGAGTTTTTTATCTTCCAAGAACTTGAGTACGACCTACGTCAAAGTGGAGCTTGAAGAATCGAGCACTGGAAGAAATCCCAGTCGAGTCTTGTCTACTGGACGAAATGTACCGCAACTGTCATCTGCTCAGCTTTTGAAATATCTGGTGTGCAGTCCAAAATTATACTGTAATTCTTTGCAATTTCGTCACTAATAGAATGTTGCTGGTTATAGACGACCCAATAAGATGAATTATTTCATTGTGTGTTTCTTTTCAAAGATAATGATGACCCTTGTTCTCACCTTGCTTTGTTCTGTGCAGGTGCTCCATCATCACAGTGATACATAACAACTCAAGGAGTTTCAAGAAGTTTCCGCATGTCAAGCTGAAAGAGTGTATCTGTACTTCCTCTCAAAGTCAGACATTGCTGACCCAGGAAATGAATTATTGCTATTAAGCGCTCAAGAACTTTTTTCCAATGTTCGCTTTCAGTATTCAGAAACCTTTGATGATGGGCGTCGACAGTTCGTGACTTTTTCAGGCCCTCGGAAAACACAATCCACTTTTTATGTGAATTCAAATGCTTGGTAGACTTCCCGTGACTTTCGAGATACGAAGCAAGGTGCCACCAGTCACTTATACCGTTCATTGCAATTTTTACTGTAGATGACGAAAAAAGTTTGCAAGAAAAGCAGAACACAGCATCCTTGGTCTTTGAGTACACCAACCAATGTCTATCTGTTTTGTGGCGGTGTTCGTAGCGACAAACAACAACTCTGCTGCGATGAACACACAACTGACTAGCAAGTACACAATTCGGTGGCGAGTATACAACTGAGCGGCGAATACAGAACTCCTAGCGCTCGCGACTCCAGCGCTTAAGAAGCCAGAAGCCAGCGGTGGCGCGCGCAGACTTGCGGCGATTTCCTGTCTCGCTGGCGCTGCTTAAGCGGACGGCGTCCGGACTTTGATGCTGCCAACCTTTTGGCAGCGGGCTCGGGTGGCATTACTGGCTAGGACATAACAATCTGCTTCTTCTAAATTCTTCAAAGAATAGCTGTAGTGCACCGGGGTTGAAACACTGGTTGTCCGCGTTTTTAGGACATTCTTCAGCTTCCTTAATGAGCTCGGGAGGACCTCGCATGACCAAAGTCGTTCGAATGCAGTCGGTAATAATTTCCGGCCATATTCCGGGATCTGAGTTAATTGTGTCTTTCAGTTTAGGCTCGCCTTCAATCCGTTCTCTGGTGGTGAGTACCTCGGCTGATGTTCCTCCGGTAGTTTCCGAATCGGGTCGCCTAATTTCAGTTCTGCCTGATGTTTCAATCTCGGAGCTTTCTTCACAAAGCAGGTCTTGAGTCCAGACGAGGTATGTTGAACATGTTGTGGATGGCCCACCGTCAATATTGCTACTGTATGCGGTGGTCGCAGTACTGTGTTCGTCAACTTTCTGGTCATGTCCTGAAGATAAAGATGTCCTTAAAAAGGGGGGGGGGGCGGCAGCGTTGCCACCCCTCGGTAAGTGCCACCCCGTGCGGCCGCACGTTTCGCACGTGCCTTGCGCCGGCCCTGCGTGGCGGAAAAGTTCAAAGGTGAAGAGCTGAGCGTCAGTGTCCAACGGGCACAATATTTCGGCAAACGACTCCGTTGCCATGATCAGCTGTTCTTGTGGTGTTATGCCACATCTGAGCCACCAGTTTCGTAATACAGTGTACGAGGGGTGGTCGAAAAGTTTCTAGCCCGAGATAGTTACCATAATGTCTCATACAAACAACAACACCTATTTTTACAGGACCCTTTGTGGGTATGCAAGTCAAATTTCGAAGCTCCCGCTTCGTTATTTTTGCCGCTAGGGTGCGTTGTATACCGCAGTGTAAGCAAAATGGTGAATATAGAGAAAATCAAGAACTGTGCTGCGATCGAATATTTTCATTTGAAGGGAATGACGCCCAAGGAAGTTGCGGAGGACATTCGGAATACATTTAACGAAAGTGCTCCGTCTTATGCAACAGTGAAAAACAGGGCGTCCGATTTCAAACGTGGAAGAACGAGTGTGGAAGATGCGCCAAGGAGCAGGAAGCCCGTCAACGTTGAATATGATGAAACAGTGACTGCCATTCACGATACGATTTTGCAGGATCGTCGAACAACGTTGCAGCACATTGAAACCACATTTGGAATATCCCATGGGCGTGCTCATGACATTGTTTCGGATATTTTGGGAATGGGGTAAGTTTCTTCTCGGTGGGTCGACTTCAATACAGATCAGAGATGGGAGCGTGTACAGTGTTGTGAAGACATCGACTGCCAAGACGGCTTTCTTGCAAGGTATGTTATACGGGACGAAAAGTGGGTTCATCGCTTTGATCCTGAGACAAAACAACAGTCACAACATTGGAAACATCCTTCATCCCCTACCCCAAAAAAAATCCGGGTGAAAAAATCAGGTGGCAAGGTGATGGCGTCGGTCTTCTGGTATGCAGAAGGGGTAATTATGGTTGATTACTTGTAAAGGGCGTAACTATCATTGCACCCTCCTACACCGTTTGAGAGAGGATATAAAGAAAAAAAAGGCGCGAAAAATTTGCATGCGGAGTTCTTTTGCATCAGGACAACGCACCGGCGCACAAAGCCCTCGTTACATTGGAAACTCGGCATGATTGCGGGTTCGGATTGTTACGTCATCCGCCATATTCTCAACATTTGGCTCCATCAGACTTTTCTCTTTTCCCAAACGTAAAAAAAGACCTCAAAGGACGACGGTGTGACAAGGATGGTGTAGTGACTGATGCTGCGGCTGCTGTGGTTCGCAGGTTCGAATCCTGCCTCGGGCATGGACGTGTGTGATGTCTTTAGGTTAGTTAGGTTTAAGTGGTTCTAAGTCTAGGGGACTGATGACCTCACATGTTAAGTCCCATAGTGCTTAGAGCCATTTGATCCATTTCACTGATGCTTTGAATGGTTGGTTGGACTCGAAATAGAAAACTTTTTATTTATATGGTTTGCAGAAGTTAGTTGAGTGTGCCAGCAAGTGTAATAGTGTACATCGGTATTATATTGAAAAATAAATTGGTATTATGAAATTTTTGTCATTCTTTATTTGTTAGGCTAAAAACTTTTGGACACCCCTCGTATGAGATCTCACGCTGCTATTAGTTAGCGAGCGGGGAAGATTGGTTGATCAATTCATCCAGCGAAACAGCAGATGGTTAGGAAGCGTGGGAACGGTGGTGTGAGTAGAGGTAGTGTCGTGTTGGCGCTTGTAGAGAGAGCACCAGTTCACGTATTTTACTTGACACCAAGCAAATGATTTTCATTGTTTTTGTCAGACCCGGATCTACGATATTTCCGAATCGGGGCAAAAACATGAGAGTGGCGCCCCCAGCCCCCATCGAGCGTTTGAGATAAAACGTTAAAAAATTTTTAAAAATTGATTTTTCAAAAATATGTTCATTTTGCAGCGCACACACTTCTAACGAGCTTGATATATAAAATAGATATGTTCGAGGAAATGAGAGACGTTATATTCAGTCTCAAGTGTGATAAAGCGCAGTGCCACGCGCCATTACACAGCGTTTATCCATCACATGTCATTTTACTTCTCTCTGTGGAATTCGACCATGTATTGTGTGTAATGCAAGTCATCAAACCTATATTCGTGATAGTGGAAATTAATGTCCGGTGGTACCTCTCCTGCTCCCAGTCGGCCAATTTGACATCCGACGCTCCTTTTTTAAAAAAAACTCACAATTAATACTGGATGGGATTATCTCTGACCGGGAGAAGAAGAACTCTTAAGAAAATTTGCACTTTTTATTGCCTATTAGCTAATAATTTTCTCTTTTGTGTGACACAAAATTAAATATATGAAACATAAAACCAGTAAAGACAAGAGACAAGTAAGACGGTACACATTTCTTCCATCCTTAGGTCCCAGCATGTTTTTTTGTCTCTAATCTAGTTACAGCTTTACACGGCGTGATTTCCCTTCTGCGAAGGAATCTGTCACATCAAAGATCGTTAAATGCTTTGGTACACCAAAAATCAAATGTCGTTGTCTAATACTAAAAAGGCTTTTAATACGAATAGTACCCAAGATTGGTGTGGTTTCTCGATTTCATTACGTCTATTTTGTCACTGTCTGCTAGATGGAACAAATAGGGCTATCCAATATTGCAGCAACGGAAACACACACCAAATAAGCGAATTTGTTTTGGCACAAATGGTCATTTTTATGTACCTCATTTACATAAATAAAGCGACAGAATTAATTCACGAAGAAGCGATATCAATTGCCTGTTAGAAATGTCACAAGCAAAAAGTTTTATGTTTCACATTTCATTCATACCCTCCAGTTTCTCAAGCATAAGGTCGAAAAGTAGTAGTATGAAATTTTTATGTAAATTTGAAATCGTCATATTCTTCCATGTCATTTGTGTGACGTCCCCATTTCTTCTCCATCCTCGTTCTAGCAATCTTGACACCACTCCACTAATTCTGTAAATACAGTTGTCAGAATTGCAATTTATAATAAATTCTTGTATTTAATGGTGGGGAACGGAGAGAAAGCAAATGAAACTCTCAAGGAAGTTTACGATTGGTTAATAAGCAATAAACTGACATTGAACATAAAAAAAATTAATGCCATGAATTTCAGTTTGAAGAGCGAAAATGACAATGTTAAATTAAATATACATGGCACCTGTATAGACTGAGTAACAATACAAAATTTCTAGGAATGAATATTGATTATCATCAGTTGAAGTGGTGTGAACACGCAAAGGCACTTCCAGACAGAATGTCATCAGCATGTTATGCCCTTAGAATCCTATCATCAGTGTGTAATATGCATTGCCTTTTAGTTACATAATATTCATATGTACACTCAGTTCTTAGCTATGGAATTCTTTTTTGGGGAACAAATGCACAAAATATGAACGCAATTTTCAAACTCCAGAAAAGAACCATAAGAATAATAGCCAAAAATACTAGTCGAACTCATTGTAACGAACTGATCAAAACACTGGGGATTTTAATTGCACCATGTGAATACATTTACCAGTCAGTGTACACAACAAAAATAACATTGGTAATTACTGCACAAACAGCTCTGTCCGTGACCATGGAACAAGAGCTAGACTTAACTTACATTTAGCAAGGAAAAATAAACATCAAACTGAAAACAGCACTTTCTACCAAGGAATAAGACTGTACAATAAATTACCAGAAGAGATTAAAGAAATTGCAGAGTAGGGATTTGGTAAAAAAAGTTATACAAATAAATAATAATAATGAATATAAAACATTCCAAATAACACCTTCATGCTGTGTTTTTTCACTTCTTTTTTCCTTTTCTGTAAATGTTTACTCCTCTTCCTCTTTCTGAGCTCAATATCTCACTCATTACAGAGTGATGATGACTCAGGTTTTCAGGGTAGCAAATGGGAAGTTTTGGCACGGAAAATGGCCCAAAGGTCGCCAGTGTGTGTGTATGTGTTCGTTTGTGTACTGAGTGAAGTGTTACGAAACAATGTGTGTATAATGTGTGCAGTGACTGATAGTGAGATATGGGTGAACAGTGTGGCATTACATTATTTAATAAGTTATTTGTAAAAAAAGTATACCAGGAGTAAATCTAATGATAGCCTCTAACTAGAAGTCTGTAAATGTATTTATATACGAATTAGCTTACTTTAAATTGGTCTAAACTTGTAAATACTTTGACATGTCCTATATCCTTGTAAAAACAGATCTACAGATGAATAAAGCCACTACTACTACTACTACTACTACTACTACTACTACTGGGATGAAGGTATTAGAGAGCATGGGCTTTAAGATAGGAAATTTCACTCAAGACATCTTCAGAAAAATAGATTTACAGCTCCTCTCTGCAATTGAAAACTCAGTTGAAGACCTGTCACAGGAAAGAAGGCAGAAAATAAGAAACCAGAAGAGAAGCCTTGAAGAACAAGAAGACCCTGAGTACAAATTGCACCCTTCTGAATAGTTTGCACAAGATCAAACACTGGGTTGAACTTTAAGCTGTATTTCCTGAAAATTATGTTTCTCAAAGCTTATGTCACTTTTTCTTGGAATGTGAAGGCTAGAATTACGAAACTTTGTACACTTATTTCTGTAAATGCAATAAAAGTTATCTCAAGAGTAAATTTTGAAATTGTGAATGTAAGCTGAGATACGAGGCAAAGCACTTGACGTGCATAAATTTTATGTTATATGTATAGAATTATAATTAAAAAATTATGAAAGTTCTCCTATTTGATATACTAAAAAAAACTTCTGGGAGAAGTTTACTATATGCAAAGATATAAAACACAGAAAATTCTTAGTAGTGTCTGAGAGAAAATTATATGTATTATTTCTGAAAATAAAATTTTTAAATTCCATAAAAGGTTAAATATATATAATCCAAGGAACTTAAAAGTAAATCTGTTAATTTCATGAAAGCATGGTACACAATTTCATTGCCATTTCTCCACACCTGCATATTTGATGCATCTTGAAAATGGTGTGTATTTTTCACGAACGTCCCCCTGGGGAAGGAACCTCTACAGACTGACGAACTGAATGGTTAGGAGCTGTCACGGCACTTTTACCTTGTTTCCCACTTCCTCCAACTTGCCGCTCCATGACGGTCTGCACCCATCATCTACACTTCCCATGTCCTACTGAGGACACAGTCACTATCACGACCGATCAGTTATTTCCTTACTCAAATCTCAGTAGATTCCTTAATAACACTTTCTGAGAAGTTAGACATCTGTGTCAGAACTTAGTATGATCATACTCCATTATGTGCAATTCCAATAGGCAGTGTTCAGTGACAGTCAACAGTTTGGTGTGCCGTGCAAGTTAATTATTTCAACAGAGCTTCACCCATAGTTCAGAGAAGTCCACTCATGCCTGCTGACATCAAACATGTCTCAGGTGCCTGTCTGACATAATCTGTTGCAATGTTTGTGTTTCAAACCATATACAATCAATTTGGTGGTAAGTAACACTGTGTGGAGTTTTGCGAATTCAGACTAGACTTGGAGATGGAATGTAACAATTGAATGAACAGCTGGAAGAACTTGATATGTTGCATTTTGTGATTTTACAGGAAGTGTATTTATTCTGTGTTTACATAACTCAATCTGGGTAGCACTGCAGTGGTAACATACCAAGTTATTCCTCTGCACTGTAGTGCATGTTGCCATTTGTGGGAAGGGTAAAGAATCGTACCATAATGCAAAATAATTTCAGAATCAGACTTGTCTTATTACAAATGTACTGTACAGTATTCAACAACACACACTAACCAACATATGTGATGTAGCACACTTCGAAATGGAACACACATCAGACAGAAAATTTTTGTTAATGTGGTGATATTCTTATTTGTCCATCGAGTGAGTAATGTGCAACACAGCTATTTACATTAGACTTGCTGTTGGCCATCAACAAAATATACCTTTCATCTAATCTCTGCACAATTAAGCAGAACATGTAACAGGTTCATTCAGAAGGCAGGTTTTGGTAGAAGTAACAATGTTCTTGCTTATATCTATCAGATCCACTTCTTTCTCTTTGCTGATGAGAAGCAACATCTGGTACAAGACTGAGGGGCAACCTCTGGAACAGGACAAGCAGCCATGTCCTGCTGAAGATCAGTATCAGCCTGAGACAGAGCCTGAAACCGGTTCGTCAGACAAACTGGAGAGGCCTTCCATTCAGCCCTTCAAAATGTCTTTCGCCCCCTGCCACACCTCGAGACGACCTCCCACTCTACCACGGGTGAGAGGTCAGCAGTATCCCGGACAGCCACAGCCGTAGTCTGATCGGGGGATGCGTGGGACGAGCTGGCCGTCCCCGACAAACCCTCATCCGGACCCACACAGTGATGCCCATTGGCAACAGCCTCAATCTGTGTGACCGAAGCCAACACTGCCTGAAGCTGGGAGCGAAGGGATGCCAGCTCAGCCCACATCGGAACACAGTAGTTTCAGTCCTTCCCCTTCAACCTTCTGCCAGTTGGATGAGCCACCAATTATTCCTTTATTGGGCAGGTCAATTAGTTTGATTGTTGAGATTCAGTTAAACAGAGTTATCTGCTCATGTGGCTTGCTGACAGTGGAGAAAAGTGATAATGAAATAGAGCAGTTATTTTGTAGCAGTCAAAATATGTATATGAAAGTAAAAGTATAAGATTCAGTTATGATAAAGGACAATATGATTAAGATAAGTTTATAATGGGTGGCAGGGACAAAGAATCCAGTGAAATTTTTTTAAGTGCTTTATCTGAAAACTACCTTGAGCGGTTAAACAGAGAGCCGACTCGTGGCGAAAACATATTAGACCTTCTGGTGACAAACAGACCCGAACTATTTGAAACAGTTAATGCAGAACAGGGAATCAGCAATCATAAAGTGGTTACTGCACTGTTCATTTCAGCCATAAATAGAAATATTAAAAAAGGTAGGAAGAATTTTCTGTTTAGCAAAAGGGACCAAAAGCAGATTTCAGAGTACCTGGTGGCTCAACACGTCCATGAGACTCAGAGGGCCATAGACACGGGTCCCCAGGTAGATACCATGTTTCTTGACTTCCGCAAGGCTTTTGATACAGTTCCCCACAGTCATTTAATGAACAAAGTAAGAGCATATGGACTATCAGAACAATTATGTAATTGGATTGAAGAGTTCCTAGAGAACGGAATGCAGCATGTCATTCTCAATGGAGAGAAGCCTTCTGAAGTAAGAGTGATTTTAGGTGTGCCAAAGGGGAGTGTCGTAGGACCATTGCTATTCACAATATACATAAATTACCTTGTGGATGACATTGAAAGTTCACTGAGGCTTTTTGCGGATGATGCTGTGGTATATCGAGAGGTTGTTACAATGGAAAATAGTACTGAAATGCAGGAGGATCTGCAGCAAATTGACGCATGGTGCAGGGAATGGCAATTGAATCTCAATGTAGACAAGTGTAATGCACTGCGAATACATAGAAAGAAAGATCCCTTATCATTTAGCTACAATATAGCAGGTCAGCAACTGGAAGCAGTTAATTCCATAAATTATCTGGGAGTACGCATTAGGAGTGATTTAAAATGGAATGATCATATAAAGTTGATCATCGGTAAAGCAGTTGCCAGACTGAGATTCATTGGAAGAATCCTAGGGACATGCAATCCGAAAACAAAGGAAGTTGGTTACAGTACCCTTGTTCGCCCACTGCTTGAATAATGCTGAGCAGTGTGGGATCCGTACCAGATAGTGTTGATCGAAGAGGTAGCGAATATCCAATGGAGAGCAGCACATTTCATTACAGGATCATTTAGTAATCGCAAAAGTGTTACAGAGATGATAGATAAACTCCAATGGAATACTCTGCAGGAGAGACACTCAGGAGCTCGGTACGGGCTTTTGTTCAAGTTTAGAGAACATACCTTCACTGAGGAGTCAAGCAGTATATTGCTCCCTCCTACGTATATCTCATGAAGAAACCATGAGGATAAAATCAGAGAGATTAGAGCCCACATAGATTCATACTGACAATCCTCCTTTCCATGAACAATATGAGACTGGAATAGAAGGGAGAACCGATAGAGGTACTCAAGGTACCCTCCTCCACAGAGCGTCAGGTGGCTTGCGGAGTATGGATGTAGATGTAGATGTAGAAGTAGATGTAGATGAGGAGAAGGGTGATAAGGATTGGTGTAAGTAAAAGAGTATGAAGCACTGGATAAAAGGTAATATAATAACAATAAGTTTATAATGAAGAAAAATGTGATAATGATTGAGGAAGGAAATGAGAATTCCCTAAGGTTCAGCGCACTGAGAGAAAATTTTGGTTACTTCAGTTGTGTCTGTTTGTTTTTTTTAACTGCTTTAGCCAAATAATGTTTCCATCATTTATTCTGGTTTCATTCAAACATAAATGCTGAAGGTGAAGCAACAAAACAGGTCATCTTTAACATTATTTAATCAATACATTAAGTTTAGTTTGGAGCACAGTTTAAATATTTATGTCTTTTCCAGTGTCTTTGTTAGTACAGGATGGTATTTCAGGATTTCTTCTGTGACTAACTTGTGACTAATGACTTTTTAACAGGATCTTCCTTGGAGCTAATTTCCCGAATACATTCAATAAACTTTCCTTCAGCTAGTCCAACCATGTGTATGTCTGTACGTGATTTGTTCCCGTCCTTGTATGTGTTTGTAGTGCATTAGTAGTTCTTTGTGTTCTAGTGTAGTTGGGTAAAATAGTAAACTATCTTAGGTATGTGCAAAAATAATATTTCTTTTTCATTCTTTTCTTGTCATTAATTATTAATGTTTAATATTTTAACACTTACTGTTACACATATTTTCTTTTATCACTTGTTTTGTAACATTTGAAATATTTTACCTTTACAACTGCTAGGGAAAAGAGTTTTGCTCATTTTTACTGTCATATTTACATGGCATGTGCAGTTTTACTTTAGTAGCTTATGGATGATTACTATGTCAAACTTTTGTATTTGAACTAACATTATATGAGAAAATGATAATATTATGAAAAGGATAGATTCCCACACGCTGTATATTGGAAATCTTCATTTGCAGACAGGCACAACAAAAAGACTGCAATATAAGTAAGCTTTCGGCAAAAAATAGAGAAATTTTTATATCTGCTTAGGCACCACATATGTCATCAATCATGTCACTTCTCAAGTTCCAAACATTTTATTTAATGGCTTATTGAATTATGGATTGTAATGCATGTTTTTTTATGTTTCATGTTAGCTTTGTTGTATTTGTCAAGGAGATAATCATTATTACCAAAGCACAAGCATATCTGGTCTAAAAGAGATGTAAATTCATTGAAATAATAAAATGATGTTGTTGCCACTATGCAGATGTAAAAATGGATTGGGTGTTGTGCCATTTAATATACAAATACAATGACATGTTGTCATCAAAAAGGGACTGCACATTCAAGGCATTACTAACTGAAATACTGGTCTGGTGGTACAAATAAGCCATTTGCAAATGCATTGCTAATAGGACTAATGGATTCATGGGTTGTCATTAATGAACACATTCTGTCTGTCTTGCTGAGGCTACACCTATTGGAAACATATGTTATATTTCCTCCATCAATGTTACTTCTACTATACGATGTTATGATGTGACAGTTACAACTGTTTTCAGGAAGATGTTAGACAGGTTGTCAGTGCAGTACATATCACATAACTGCCTTCCTCAGTCTGCCCTGTAGTTCCCATATGTGTACTGTTTCATCACTTAATACCAGTTTGATTCTTGTTTGTAAACTCTGGAGAATATAGATATGTAGTGGTGTTATGTGTGTGTATAGATGTGTGATAACTGTGTGATGCTCTTTTACTTTCCTCTCTGAACAGAACAATGTCCTTCAATTCCCTTGTCGATTAGGCTTCATGTTAAGCTATGCCTTTGGCTATACTCAGATATTTACTTGCTAGATCATACCTTATGTACATATAACTCATGTAATCAGACAAAAAAATTAATTTTATTCCTACCATATTGTGTACTTATAATGTAATTCTTTCTCATTTTTCAAAGTGATTTTCACAGCTATTTTGAAAATTTTACTGTACATTAATACGAGGGCTTTCCACAAAGTACATTACATTTTGGAATTAAAAATAAATAAAGTATTGGAAATTTTTTTTATTATATACAGGTGAAAGCCACACTTAAATACTACTTTTCTACATAGTTGCCATTTAAATTAAGGCACTTATCGTAGCGTTGGACGAGCTTGGAAATTCCTTCATGATAAAATTCAGCCGCCTGCACCTTCAACCACGTGGTTACCTCTTCTTGAAGCTGCGCATCATCATCAAAACGCTGCATAGCCAACCACTTCTTCATTGCTGGGAATAAGTGGAAGTCGCTCGGTGCCAGGTCGGGACTGTACGGCGGATGAGGAAACAACTCTCACTTAAAAGATTAGAGAACTTCACGAGTGGCATTTGCCATGTGGGCCTGGGCATTGTCGTGAATCAGCAAGATCTTTGAGTCCAACTTTCTCCTGCACTTGTTTTGTATTGCTCTTCTGAGGTTGTGCAGTTTGGCAATACCTTTGAGAGTTTATTGTAGTGCCTCTTTCCAGGAAATCCACAAAAATTACACCTTTTCTGTCCCAAAAGACAGTCATTACGTGGTTGAAGGCACAGGCGGCTGAATTTTATGACGAAGAGATTTCCAAGCTCGTCCATTGCTATGATAAGTGCCTTAATTTAAATGGCAACTATGTAGAAAAGTAGTATTTAAGTGTGACTTTTATCTGTATATAACAAAAAAAAAATTCCAATACTTTATTTATTTTTAATTCCAAAATGTAATGTACTTTGTGGATAGCCCTCGTACAATGTACTCATACCATGTTCTGAATTTCACTGTAAACTTTCTTTCTTGTCTCTTTTCTATGAATTTCTGTGTGGGAAGTTATTGTGTATTCATTGACATTTGCAAGAAACAGCCTGGAAAATTTTTGTTGGTTTAAGGAAAGAGGGGAGGGGGGCTAATGTAAGGTTTCTAATCTATTTTTGGAAAGAGATGTGAGCTCCATTTTTACTCAGTATATCATATTTATACAGTAGATATTTTTCAAGGATTGATTTGAGAAATGTGAAGATATTCAGGTAACGTTGTCACTGCACTGATTTATAATGTGTGTGTGTGTGTGTTTGTGTGTGTGTGTGTGTGTGTGTGTGTGTGTGTGTGTGTGTGTGTGTGTGTGTAGTGAGTGTGTATGTGTGTGTGTGTGTGTGTGTGTGTGTGTGTGTGAGAGAGAGAGAGAGAGAGAGAGAGAGAGAGAGAGAGAGAGAGAGAGAGAGAGGATGTAATCTACTATATAGATTTCTAGGTTAATATCATATTCAGTAATATAATCAAAAATAAATAAGACTCAAGGTCTCATTGTACAGTAATTCTTATTGTCTAAATTTACATTTGAACTTACATCACAATCATTCCAATAGATATATTTTTGTCCACAACTGTTTGTACGTACCAACTTTGATAACAGGAAACAGAAAGTGACATTGGCTTCAAGTAGGATACAACTACTCAATACAGGTTCAGCCAACAAGGAGGCAGTGCCTTACAGAATAGTTGGTTCAGATTCCCTAACAATATATCAAATGGCTCTGAGCACTATGGGACTTAACATCGGTGGTCATCAGTCCCCTAGAACTTAGAACTACTTAAACGTAACTAACCTAAGAACATCACACACATCCATGCCAGAGGCAGCATTCGAACCTGCAACTGTAGAGGTCACATGGTTCCAGACTGAAGTGCCTAGAATCGCACGGCCACACCGGCCAGGTCCTAACGATATACAATTATGTGTTACTGTCTATTATAAATATGGGGAAATATGTGACAAATTTCTCGATATTTTCAAAATATTTTCAAAATAGGAATTATGTGTATGTGACAAATAGAAATTATGTGTATGTGACATGTAGAACAATAAACTTGACAAAATGAAGCCCACATAAATGCTGGCAGAAAGTACACTACCCATTCACTGCATGAAGACATGCAGAGCCTGTATGTACGTGGCATGTGTACAGAGGGTAACTGTATGTAGAAGATATAAGGCAACCATTAGTGATTCATTTCAAAATAGTTCTTTCATCATGAGCTGGTAGTAATTTTAGTTTAATGTTGCTGGCAGTGGATTGTAAAAGAAAAATTGAACAATAAGGCAAAAGTATGTATTATTTTATGTAAATAACACTATGTGCAGACCTAGGCACAATATTGCAGTTCATGTGTTGTTCAGAAGTATGATGCAATGTATCTTCTGACATGCATGTGAGTCTGAAGGAACACTTCTTCATAATTCTGAACAGCACATGTACTACAATATCATATTTATTTACTCACGCCAGGCAAGTGACTTTCAATTAAAATGTTTCCCCTGTATGGGAATACATGTGTACACAATGAATGTACAAGTGCAAGTTATAGACACATTGTTAATGACATATGAAAGTTTTGGTCTGACCATGGAGTGTGCTCAGATAGCTTAATGGTAAGGTGACCACTCAAAATAAACAGGAAATCAGGTTTAAGTTCCAGACTGGCACAAATTTTCATTGTCGTCATTCCTTTATATGGCTGACGGTTGTCCACATTCGTAACTGTGAGAACATTTTATGTAAACTATACACAGATAGATGCATTGATGCATATAAGGCATGAATGGTGTCCGATGGTATAGCCAGCTGTGCTGCACTCACATGGTTCCCAAGTTATCTGTGGTGACTGGCATTGGGTCACAGCACTGAACCTGTTCTTTCACCATATTCCACACATTTTCGATTGGTGACATGTCTGGTGATCCGGTGGGCCAGGGCAAAAGGCTGACATCCTGTGACACCAGAAAGCAATTGCTCATACAGCAACATGTGGTCATGCATTGTCTTGCTGAAATATGGCATTTGGGGTATTGTGCAGAACAGATGACACAGTTTTTCAGTGCAGGCACTAGAAAACATCACACCAAAGAAAAAAAGGATGGAAACTTGTGGCTTCAAAATTTTGAGTCAGATACAAATGAAATAATAGTGCAAAAATGATTGAATCCAAAGTACATTTATTATGTACATAGTGAGTCATATTTTGATCTATTGAAGACAATCCACTGCATGAAAAATTTGATACTATTTTTTTATTTAATTTATGCCGCTTTCTTTGCATATAAAAGCTTCTTTTAAGCCAGTTGATAAATCTGAAATATACCTGAGAGTATTAAGTATGTGTACATGTAATGCACTGTAACTGACCCTAAAAGTCTTTATGCATAGTAATATTGAAGAAGGTAGCTGGAATAAAATGTCTTGGAGATGGGTGGTTGTAACTTAGGTGTTAAAAAGAAATGTTGGTGTGAACTTAATGTTTTTCATAACTTCATATGTTTCCATGGGTGGTGACATGATGATGTTCCCATGTGGCCAGAGAATCAATGTGTCACCTACTTATTATATAGTGAAACACCTGGCATCTAGACTGCACCATCTTGTGGGACAAACAGACTCATATGTGAAGGATTCTTCCCACAATGTACAACTAATTCAGAAGCAATGGATGCAGTCAAATGGCATATCAAATCTCTCTTTACCAACATACCTATGGAGGAGACTATTTATAGCATACAGGAGTACATCCCACTTCATATATTGTGATTTGATGTGCTTATGCCTATCATCAATGTACTTCACCTGGTGGGGAAAATATTATGAGCAATTAGATGTAGTGGCAATGAGGTCCCCTCTCTCCTCATTCACTGTGGAAATCTTCCTGGAAGCTTTTGGACCGTTACAACCTCTTTGCTAGCTATGATATGTAGATGACATATTCATTATCTGGCCACATCAGGAAGTGGAATTGCGAAGCTTCCTTTAGCATTTAAATGACCTGCACAAGAATATTCCATTCATCCACAAAACTGAAAACAATGGTTTGTTACCATTTTTGGACATGGAGCTATATAGAACTGAGGATGGTCACGGAGATATAAAATGTACCAGAAGCCAATCCACAAAAATTGCACTAGCTGAAGAAAAGGTTATTGAATGTGTTAAGAAAATTAGCTACAAGGAAGATCCTGTTAAAAAGTCATTAGTCACAAGTTAGTCACAGAAGAAATCCTGAAATACCATCCTGTACTAACAAAGACACTGGAAAAGACTTAAATATTTAAATTGTACTCCAACTAAACTTAATGTACTGATTAAATAATGTTAAAGATGATCTGTTTTGTTGCTACACCTTGAGCATTTTTGTTTGAATGAAACCAGAATAAATGATGGAAACATGATGTGCCTAAAGCAGTTAAAAAAACAAACAGATACAACTGAATTAACCAAAATTTTCTCTCAGTGCGCTGAACCTTAGGGAATTCTCATTTCCTTCCTCAATCCTTATCACATTTTTCTTCATTATAAACTTATTGTTATTATATTACCTTTTATCCCATGCTTCATATACTTTTACTTTCATCAATCCTTATCACCCTTCTCCTCATTATAATTTTATCATAATCATATTATTGTTTATCATAATTGCATCTTATACTTTTACTTTCATACACATATTTTGACTGCTACAAAATAGCTATACTATTTCATTATCACTTTTCTCCTCTGTCAGCATGCCACGGTACCTCACATCATTCATGATCGTCTGCACACTGCACCTTCCTCTTCAAAACCATTACAAACACAGTTAGAAAACCTAAATGCAAGTCACACCATCATTTAAAAAAATAAAAACATAAGAAATAAAAAAAAAACCTCTGGCGCACTAAGCAGAATAAAAAGTATTCATCATCTTTTCTTCGTGTTTCTCCAGCTTTTGAGATTCACTTCATACATAATATTGCTTACCTAGATTCATTATGTCCCTAAATTTCACTTTCATCAAATACTGTTGATTACTGAAGCAAAAGTTCTATAACCTGAAAAGAATATTATCACAAGCATAATATATAAGCAGATGTATGAGTACCTAGAACTAAATGGTATGTTAAGTGCATCACAGTTTGGTTACAGAAAAGGAAGGTCAGCTATACATGCCATAGAGCTCTTAGTCAGAGACATTCTAGCAGCATTTGAGAACCATGCGCACGCACAGGTAACCTTATGTGATCTGAGCAAAGCTTTTAACTGTGTTGACCACTCACTTCTGCTCTCTAAACTTGAGTACTATGGAATATGTGATAAAAGTTTAAAACTCAACAAATCATACCTCAATAAAAAGAACCAGGTGGTGAGTTCAGGAAGTCATCTGTCAAACATACTCGAGGTTCAACATGGAGTGCCACAGGGATCTAAATTGGGACCACTTCTTTTCCTTGTACACATAAATGACTTACCAGGAAATATAGATGTAAAGACATATATGTATGCAGATGACACAACTTTTCTATCTGTAAACCATGTACTTGATAACCTTGTAAGTGATATGAAATTGGCAAAAGAAAATGCAACATCATGGTTTAATGCCAATGGTCTGCTATTAAATGAGGAAAAGACCCAGAATATGTGGTTCAGTCTATCAAAGACTACAAAAATAGAAAAACAAAAGGCAAAGTTTTTAGGTATTGTACTTGACAACAGTCTAACATGGAACTCTCATGTTGATCACATAGTGGTTAGGTTGTCAAGAGTTATATATTTGTTGAAGAGACTGATGTGTTGTGTGACATTTGAGTACGTAAGGACAGCGTACTTTGCCTTTTTTCAATCTGTTTTAAGGTATGGGTTAATACTCTGGGGAAACAGCAGAAAAATAAATGAAATTATGGTGATCCAGAAGAAAGCAATCAGAGTAATGGCTAAGGTAGATGATAGAACACATTGTAAACCATTGTTCACTAAATATAGAATTTTAACAGTAATTAATTTATATATTCTTGACAGTGTTAACTACATACTTGCTGAACTACCTAATTTAAGTGTAACAAATGAAAGACATGGCTACTATACAAGAACGTGTACTTCTCTGCTGTTGCCACAAAATAGATTAGCTAAAACTAACAATAGTCATAAGTATATGGCAATTAAAATATATAACAAATTGTCTAAAAATGGGTCAATCAAGCCTGACAAATTATTTAAAGACAATGTTCATAACTTCTTGTTAACCAATCCATTCTATTCATTAGAAGAATTTTTAGAAATGCCTAATATCAACTTAAATGTGTAAATTTTTTTTTTTTTTTTTTTTTTTTTTTTTTTTGTAAAATTAATAGGTTAAGTGAACTGACGAAGTCTATTGCATGTAACAATGCTGAATGACTAATAAAGAATCTGAATCTGAATCTGGATCCACACAAGGTCATTTTATAACAGTAAAAGTTAAACTATTATTCCCTGGGAGAAAAATTAAATTTAAAAGTAAAAAACCTAACCTAATGCTTATATTACAAGGAATATGTTACTAAGATTTGGTAATTCTTCTTTTCTACCTTCACCTAAATTTTCATGTATGAAAACCCATATGAGCTGGAACATTAGCAAAGAAAACTTACTAGCATTTAGTGAGAAGCTAAAAGAGAAAACATGGCCTTTTGATCATTGTAACTCAAGTGATGAAAACTCTGAGATATTCCTAAACAGTTTTATTGTGTCTTTAATGAAACATTTCCATCTAGACTCTGCAGCAATAAAAGAACAAATAAATTAAACTGGATTACCTAGGGCATAAGCATTTCCAGTGTAAGAGAAAGACAACTGCACAGAGAGCTAAAGTATAATAATAATATTGATTTCATTAAATTTGTTAGACTCTATAAAACAATATTTACAAGAGTTATCAAGGCAAAAAAACAAATGGCAAGTAACAGGCCAATTTTAAATCATAAAAATAAGACAAAGGCTGTGTGGTCAGTTATTAAATCTAAGTTAAGTGTTAAAGCCTGTAACCAAGAAATTTCAGAAGCTGACAGTCAAGGAAATACTATTGTAAATTCAACTCAAATACCAGAATAATTATTTATAAGTGTAACTAAGTCTGATGTAGATGTAACAGATTATCACAACAAAGTAAATCCCTCTGGCCTAAGTGAAAATTCTGAAAACTTTACAAAATTCTTAAAAGTTTCTGTGGAGGCTGTAGAAAATGCTATTCTAACATTAAGAAACAAAAAATCTGCAGTTCGAGATGGAATACTCACCTAAGTTATTAAAGTGGTACACAATAAAATTGCAAACCCACTAGATCAAATAATAAACCAATGTTTTGAAGAGGGTTGTTTCCCAGTGGAGCTGAAACATGCATAAGTCAAACCACTCTTCAAGAAGGTATCTAGAGAGATCATGGAAAATTATTGTTGTATCTCAAATCTCACAGTCATAAGTAGATATCTAAAAAAACTTGCTGTTGCACAAATCCAAAACTTCATTGCAAAATATTCTGTTATTCTAAACAATCAATTTGGTTTTGAGCAGGGGTAAACACCACAGATGCATTGAACAGTATTGTTGAGAAAATAAGTATATCATTAGACAAGAGAAATAATGTGGCAGAAATTTTCTGTGACCTCACAAAGGTGTTTCATTCTGTAAACCATGCAATGATTGTTTACAACCTTGTAAAGTACAGCATTAGCGGCAGTGCCCTACAGTTGCTTAAATCCTACTTATCAAACAACAAGCAAAGATTTACCATCTCTTCAAATGGTGCATATTATTTTTCTGACTGGAAAAAAATATCTCAGGGTGTTCTACAAGGCTCCATATTAGGCCCAGTCCCATTTCTCTTCTATGTTAATGACTTACCATTAAATATCAGCTCCCAATCAGCTCTGTTCACAAATGATAGTTCTGTTGTAGCTGAAGATCAGGATTCAGAAAAAATTCCTAAATCTGTGATCAGTACCTTAGAAACTTGGTTTCAGCTAAATGGGTTGAATTTAAACATACCTAAGACTCACATGACACAGTTCAAAACCAAACAGTCAAAATCTGAGCAGATTAAGATTGTACACAACAACCAAGATATAGAAGTTGACTCAGTCAAATTCTTAGGTTTAATGTAGATAAAAATTTGAGCTAGCAGGCACACATCTAGCAAACAAACTGAGCAGCTTTGCATTTGCAATGCAAATATTATCAACTGCAACTGACATGGAAACATGAAAAGAAGCATATTCAAGCTACTTTGAATCCATTATTAGGTATGGTATTGTTTTTAGGAGTAACTCAACAAATATAGTGCAGATACTAAAAAAAACAGAAAAAAATTATTCAAAATTTGTGCACTGTAAATCACAGAGAGCCATGTTGACCATTATATAGAAAACTTAAAGTATTAACTCTGCCATCCTTATACATATATGAGATTATTACATTTTTTACACCAAACAAGAATTATTAGAGGGAAACCATTTTGTCCATTCACATGATACTAGAAACAAAGAAAATATAATGCTTCCCTCCCACCACCCCAGACTGTATGCCCAGAGACCTCAATACATGGGAATGAAAATATGTAATAAATTAAAAGGGAACAAGTTGATGCAGATGAATTTCAGTCCACTTAAAAGAAAGCTATATGAGGTACTGACACTGAAGTGTTATTACTCAGTAGATCAATTCATGCAGGACGAACTGAAAATTTGAGATGGATGCAGTGTGTTACATATTCCAAGAAATATCCTTATAGTGTTATTTTTTATTGTAGTGCTGTTATTTATTAATGTAAAAATCATTTTAACTTAATTATAAATTTTTGACATACCTTCTGTACGCAAACCAAATGGATTGCAAATGTATGAAATAAGATGAATAAAACACAATTCACAATTCTCAAAAATCCACTCATGCAAATATTAAAATTTTTTGTCACCACTTCCATCAGCTGAGTAATGTTTTGTTTTATTGATGTTTGTTTGTTTTGTATATGTAAGCTACTGGTTCCTATTCCTAAACCGTAGGTGCAACCACAACGGAGGGGTATCTGTTGAGAGGCCAGACAAACATGTGGTTCCTGAAGAGGGGCAGCAGCCTTTTCAGTAGTTGCAAGGGCAATAGTCTGGATGATTGACTTATCTGGCCTTGTAACAATACCCAAAACGGCCTTGCTGTGCTGGTACTGAGAACGGCTGAAAGCAAGGGGAAACTACGGCCGTAATTTTTCCCGAGGGCATGCAGCTTTACTGTATGATTACATGATGATGGTGTCCTCTTGGGTAAAATATTCCAGAGGTAAAATAGTCCCCCATTCGGATCTCCAGGCGGGGACTACTCAAGAGGATGTCGTTATCAGGAGAAAGAAAACTGGCGTTATACAGATCGGAGCGTGGAACGTCAGATCCCTTAATCGGGCAGGTAGGTTGGAAAATTTAAAAAGGGAAATGGATTGGTTAAAGTTAGATATAGTGGGAATTAGTGAAGTTCGGTGGCAGGAGGAACAAGACTTCTGGTCAAGTGACTACAGGGTTATAAACACAAAATCAAATAGGGGTAATGCAGGAGTAGGTTTAATAATGAATAGGAATGCGGGTAAGCTACTACAAACAGCATAGTGAACGCATTATTGTGGCCAAGATAGATAAGAAGCCCACACCTACTACAGTAGTACAAGTTGATATGCCAACTAGCTCTGAAGATGACGAAGAAATTGAAGAAATGTATGATGAAATAAATGAAGGGTGACGAAAATTTAATAGTCATGGGTGACTGGAATTCGGTAGTAGGAAAAGGGAGAGAAGGAAATGTAGTAGGTGAATATGGATTGGGGCTAAGAAATGAAAGAGGAAGCCGCCTGGTAGAATTTTGCACAGAGCACAACTTAATCATAGCTAACACTTGGTTCAAGAATCATAAAAGAAGGCTGTATACATGGAAGAAGCCTGGAGATACTGACAGGTTTCAGATATATTATATAATGGTAAGACAGAGATTTAGGACCCAGGTTTTAAATTGTAAGACATTTCCAGGGGCAGATGTGGACTCTGACCACAATCTATTGGTTATGGTCTGTAGATTAAAACTGAAGAAACTGCAGAAAGGTGGGAATTTAAGGAAATGGGACCTGGATAAACTGAAAGAATTAGAGGTTGTACAGAGTTTCAGGGAGAGCATAAGGGAACAATTGACAGGAATGGGGGAAAGAAATACAGTACAAGAAGAATGGGTAGCTTTGAGAGATGAAATAGTGAAGGCAGCAGAGGATCAAATAGGTAAAAAGACGAGGGCTAGTAGATATCCTTGGGTAACAGAAGAAATATTGAATTTAATTGATGAAAGGAGAAAATATAAAAATGCAGTAAATGAAGCAGGCAAAAAGGAATACAAACGTCTCAAAAATGAGATCAACAGGAAGTGCAAAACTGCTAAGCAGGAATAGCTAGAGGACAAATGTAAGAATGTAGAGGCTTATCTCACTAGGGGTAAGATAGATACTGCCTAAAGGAAAATTAAAGAGACCTTTGGAGATAAGAGAACCACTTGTATGAATATCAAGAGCTCAGATGGAAACCCAGTTCTAAGCAAAGAAGGGAAAGCAGAAAGGTGGAAGGAGTATATAGAGGGTCTATACAAGGGCGATGTACTTGAGGACAATATTATGGAAATGTAAGAGGATGTAGATGAAGATGAAATGGGTGATATGATACTGCGTGAAGAGTTTGACAGAGCACTGAAAGACCTGAGTCGAAACAAGGCCCCCGGAGTAGACAACATTCCATTGGAACTACTGACGGCCTTGAGAGAGCCAGTCCTGACAAACGTCTACCATCTGGTGAGCAAGATGTATAAAAATTACCGAATTATCAGTTTAATAATTCACAACTGCAAAATACTAACGCGAATTCTTTACAGACGAATGGAAAAACTGGTAGAAGCCGACCTCAGGGAAGATCAGTTTGGATTCCGTAGAAATGTTGGAACATGTGAGGCAATACTGACCCTACGACTTGTCTTAGAAGCTAGATTAAGGAAGGGCAAACCTACGTTTCTGGCATTTGTAGACTTAGAGATAGCTTTTGACAATGTTGATTGGAATACTCTCTTTCAAATTCTGAAGGTGGCAGGGGTAAAATACAGGGAGAGAAAGGCTATTTACAATTTGTACAGAAACCAGATGGCAGTTATAAGAGTCGAGGGACATGAAAGGGAAGCAGTGATTGGGAAGGGAGTGAGACAGGGTTGTAGTCTCTCCCTGATGCTATTCAATCTGTATATTGAGCAAGCAGTAAAGGAAACAAAAGAAAAATTCAGAGTAGGTATTAAAATCCATGGAGAAGAAATAAAAACTTTGAGGTTCGCCGATGACATCGTAATTCTGTCAGAGACAACAAAGGACTTGGAAGAGCAGTTGAACGAAATGGATAGTGTCTTGAAAGGAGGATATAAGATGAACATCAACAAAAGCAAAATGAGGATAATGGAATGAAGTCGAATTAAGTCCAGTGATGCTGAGGAAATTAGATTAGGAAATGAGACACTTAAAGTAGTAAAGGAGTTTTGCTATTTGGGGAGCAAAATAACTGACGATGGTCGAAGTAGAGAGGACATTAAATGTAGACTGGCAATGGCAAGGAAAGCATTTCTGAAGAAGAGAAATTTGTTAACATCGAATATAGATTTAAGTGTCAGGAAGCCATTTCTGAAAGTATTTGTATGGAGTGTAGCCATGCATAGAAGTGAAACATGGATGATAAATAGTTTGGACAAGAAGAGAATAGAAGCTTTCGAAATGTGGTGCTACAGAAGAATGCTGAAGATTAGATGGGTAGATCACATAACTAATGAGGAAGTACTGAATAGGATTGGGGAGAAGAGAAGTTGGTGGCACAACTTGACTAGAAGAAGGGATTGGTTGGTAGGACATGTTCTGAGGCATCAAGGGATCACCAGTTTAGTATTGGAGGGCAGCATGGAGGGTAAAAATCATAGAGGGAGACCAAGAGATGAATACACTAAGCAGATTCAGAAGAATGTAGGTTGCAGTAGGTACTGGGAGATGAAGCAGCTTGCACAGGATAGGGTAGCATGGAGAGCTGCATCAAACCAGTCTCAGGACTGAAGACCACAAAAACAACAATTAATTTTTACCAAAAATAAACAAATTCTTGTAGTAAATAAACTCTTCTGTAAAATTCAGTACAGTTAACATAGTACTACAATCAGAATCAATTGCAGTACGTGACTTGCAATTCCAACACACAAAAACTGACAGAGTACAAAGTCTTAAAACTACAAACCAACCTTTGAAAAAACAACTACCAAAAAGCTTCTGTGAACATTATCCTGCAAATTTACATACCAAATACGGCTAAATACAATTCAGAACTCGAAATGACACACATACATGAACACATAACAGTGCACCATAAGAATAAGAATGTCTGACAAAGAAATGAAATCTCAACTGAATTTTACATAAACTGAATCTGATAATAATTTTCCAATGCAATGCTTAATTGTGAATGATTTTATTTTGTCCTGACTGTGACATTAAACTGGTCGGAACAAACTTTTGTGACTTTCCCTGTGACAACAGGAATTTGGTAGTGCTAGAAAGTGATGAATCTTAACATTCAGTGCAGCAGCAAAACAGCTAAAGAAAATAAACCTTGCCCAAGTGCAATGCAAGGAAATGCAACTGTATTAAGCACATCATGCTTTACTATGAATGACTATGATCCACTAAGTTCAAATATGGTGACACACAATTACAAAACAACAAAGTAACATAGAAGGGAACAGCATTCAAAACTATATTTTAGTTCTCTCATCCATTAACAGTTACAGCCATCTTCACAAAATTCACTTCTTACAAAAAATATTACTCAGCTATATAATATGAAGTGTAACCAAAATATAAAGGGATTTTTTAAAGTATCTTTATCTATTCATCAACATCTACTTTGTCTGCTTCAAATTAATGGCCCTCTGATACAATACACTTGTGTCAATGCTTTTTCCAATCATGTAAACATTCTTGGAACTCAATTTTTGTGAAGGTGTTCAGCTCCCCAACACATTTGCTTTTATCTGATCAGTGGTGCAAAGTGACATCTTTTCATGGTTCTCTTCAGCATCAGGAAAAGAAAGAAGTTGTAGGGGACCATGTCCAGTGAATTTAGTAGACGAGGCAACTTAGCAGTTTTGTTTTTTTCCAAAAAATCATTATCAAACATTGAGGTGTGAGTGGGAGCATTATTGTGACGCAATTTCCATGAGTGGTTTAGCCACATTTCCAATAGTTTTCTTCGTATTGTTTCATGCAAATGGCACATAATATCATAAGGCAGGAAATAATGATGCACTATCCCATTGTAAACTAAAAAAAACATACAATAAGAAAGACCTTCACATTTGCTCACACTTGTCCAATTTTTTTCAGTCTTGACTCTTCTGGCAGTTTCCATTGGGATGACTGGGCCTTATTTACGATGTTATACCAATATACACATGTTTTGTCAGCTGTTATGACCTCCTTTACAAGTTCTGGATCATTGTTGACTTCATTCAGCAATTCTTGGAATACGTCCATACAATGACCTTTCTGATCAAAATTCAATAATTTTGGAGCAAACATTATAGCTACATGTTTCATGTCCAAAACATCTGAAAAATTTGCTTACGGTGAGCCAAAAGATATGTTGACATCATTAGTGATGTCTCTGAAGGTGTTTGGTGGTTTTCCAGAAACATTTTCTTTACTTATGTCACAGTGTCGTCAGTTACTGAAGTGTTTGGGCATCAAGGGTGGCTGTAGTCTTCAATGCCTTCTTGGTCCTCTCTGAAATGTTTATACTACTCATAAGTTCTTAATCATAGCAGATTCATCAAAAGCCACAATCAACATTTCAAATGTGGTGCTGCATTTTATTCCATTTATCAAGCACAATTTCATGCAAATTCAATGACCCATCTTTTTCATCATTAAATATTCACCAAGCACTTGAAAACATGTATATGTTTGAAAATCAAATATAGAAAACCCACAAATAAAAAATTCCTTCTTCTTTTGTATCACACCTCATATTTTAGTGGAATGATGAAGGAGTGGTGAATTTTTAACTTCAAGCCCAAGCTATATGAGCAGATAACTTTGTTTAACCATCTCTCAGCATTCAAATTAATTTATCTGACCAATAAAGGAATAATTGGTGGCTCATCCAACTGACAGAAGGTTGAAGGGGAAGGAAGAGGGGTGAAGAAAAGGACTGATGATGTTTAGGACAAGGGGAGAGTTAAGAAAAGTCGCCTAGAACCCTGCGTCAAAGTAGATTTACTGGATGGGGTGAGAGGGAAGGATTCATCTCATTCCATCTGTTTGGTTTCTCCTGACCTGGGGTTCTAGGTGACTTTTCAAAACCCTCCCCATGTCCTAAATCTCACCAGTCCTTTTCCTCACCTCTCTTCCTTCCCCTTCAGCCCTTCTGCAAGATGGAGGAGTGGCTGCCTCCAAAAGCTTTCAAATTTCAATACATTTTTATTTGTGTGTTCTTCTGTTGTTGCTTGTTTTATTTTTAGCTTGTTTATTGTTTTTTATCTTTCCAATTACATTATATATTTCCAAAAATTGATTATTCTCATGGTAAATTATGCATGTGGAAGCAATGTGGTGTCTACATTATCTGAATATATCACACTTCCCAAATCAATCTTAACAAAATCATAATCCCCAAAAACAACAACTGACTCTCTTACTTCCCACTGAATGCTACACTGGCAATGAGAACGCTACTAACAGCCAAAGATCACACTACTTGTACTCAAAACCTCTTGGGCACATCATACAAAACGTTGAAGAATTCAGTTTAAAAAGCATCCAGTGTACATCTACACCACATCTGTACTCTGCAAATTGTTGTGCAGTGTTTGGCAGAGGGTGCATCACATTGTGCCAGTTATTAGGGTTTCTATCTTGTGGAACATGGAAAGAGTCATTGTTTGAATGCCTCTGTGTGTGCAGTAATTACTGTAATCTTATCTTCATGATCACAAGTGAGTGAAATGTAGGGGATTGTAGTATATTCCTAGAATAATCATTTAAACCTGATCCTTGAACTTTGTTAACAGTCTTTATCAGGATAGTTTATGTCTGTCTTCAAGAATGTCCCATTTCAGCCCTTCAGCATCTCTGTGACACTCTCCCACGGATTAAACAAACCTATGAGCATTTGTGCTGCCCTTCTCTGCATAAGTCAATATCTCCTGTTAGTCCTATGTGGCATGAGTCCCAACACTAGACCAATATTCTAGAACTGGTTCCATGAGTGGTTTGTAAGCAATCTCCTTTGTAGACTGATTGCACTTCCCCAGTATTCTACTAACAAACCAAAGACTATCACCTGCTTTACCCATGACTGAATGTATGTGATCATTCGATTTCATATACCTACAAAGCATTATGCCCAGGTATTTGTATGGGTTGGTAGATATCAACAGTGACTCACTCACACTATATTCATAGCAGACTATGTTTTCTTCATTTTGTGAAGTGCAAAATTTTACATTTCTGAACATTTAGACTTTTAGAGCAAGTTGCCAATCTCTGCATCATATTGAAATCTTATCAAAATCTGACTGAATATTTATGCACCTTCTTTCAAATAGTACATCATTACAGATAACTGCTTCATCTTCAAGAAGCCTGATTTTAATATTAATATTGCCTGCAAGATCTTCAATATACAACATGAACAGCAAAGGTTCTCTGGGGCACACCTGAAGTTACTTCTAGAACTGACGATGACTCAAGATAACATGCTGTGTCCTCCCTACCAAAATGTCCTCAATCCAGTCACAAATTTCGCTTGATACCCAATATGATTATACTTTTGATAATAAGCACTGGTGCAGTACAAAGTGAAATGCTTTTCAGAAATCAAGAAGCACTGCATCTATCAGGTTGCCTTGATCCAAAGCTTTCAGTATGTCATGTGAGGAAAGTGCATGTTAGGATTCCCATGATCAATATTTCCGAAATCCTTGCTGGTTGGGATTGAGGAGGGGATTTTTTTCAAGACATCTCATTATGTTTGAGCTCAGAATATCTCCTAAGATTCTACAACAAATCAATTTCAAGCATATGGAATGGTGGTTTTGTTGATCACTCCCCCTCACTCTTCTTGTAGACATATGTGACTTGAGCAGTTGTTTGTTCAAGGGATCTGTGATAGATTATAGTGAAAAAAAGGGGCTAACTCAGCCACAATCGCATTATAGAATCTGACAGGGATTCCATTGGGGCAAATAATTGTGTCACAAATATGACACACTATAAAAAGATACCTCACATCACTTTCATTGACTACCAAGACTAAGTTAGAAATTTTACAGATTATATGACTACCCCTCATAAGTTTCAACTGTATGCTTCATGCAGTAGTAACTGGAGTACTAACTGGAAGCAAGGGTTTATCAGTCTTGGCAGAGTATGATGAACAGATGTATGGTGCACATTTAATGTGTGTAAAAAACCACCAGTATACCTTAAAAAGAGTTCATGGCAGTCAATGCTCCTGAGGTACAATCTCTTCCTGACCTAGCTCAATACATTCATAATTTCCACTCTGTAAAACAGAGTACTTGGCATGTGTATGGCATTACGTTACTTTCAAAGAACAAACTGAGTGTAAATTTGTCTGAGTCACTGTGAGCCCAGTAACATGCTTTTCTCTATCCTAGAGTCGTGCGCCTATTTCAGAGCACCTATTTCCCATACAGAAAGTGTGTTTCTGCCTGCTGGAGAACTTTCGACCGTCATTTACAATTATTGCTCATCTTTGCTCCTTCCATTTTCTTTTTTCCCTTGTTATAATCCTCATAAACTGCCTCATAAGCTGAACAACATGAACACATTCTTGTTACTTCAGCCATACCTGGGAGATTTCCAAGTAGAAGGAGACATTGGCTATAATGGATAAACA
Organism: Schistocerca piceifrons; assembly: GCF_021461385.2. Taxonomy (NCBI): domain Eukaryota; kingdom Metazoa; phylum Arthropoda; class Insecta; order Orthoptera; family Acrididae; genus Schistocerca; species Schistocerca piceifrons. The sequence goes on from NC_060138.1 coordinate 567,526,915, forward strand.
TGCACAGAGTGCTATAATTGTGATGGCAAGCTTTTGTTCAGATAGCTACATGTTCTGCGCTTTCACTGAAGAAAATTATTAGAACCAGATGCCAGACAGAGGTGGGATAGGAGGAAGCATCAACAAAGCTTGATAGCAGCCAATCCCTGAGGGACATCTGCAACACAGACCTGTGTGATCCAAGCGATCGCCACTGGACCACAGCACAAGCTAGACAGAAGTGGTGGCTCATGAATAGTGTCTCCAGAAGCTCAGAACTTTCATGAATCACATAGACATCTTGAATATATGACAAATACTTGTTCACTCTCACTATCACATAATCATCTCTCACACATTGTTCCACTCACAAATATGGATGCTGAGTTTGCATGAGGTATTTGAACAGTATTGGTTGGACTCACATCTCTTACAAAGAAAGTACAAAAACTACCAATATCATATGCATGAACAGTAGGTTCCCACAAGGTTTTGTCTCTCTACCGTGGAATAGCTAGGCAGTGTCAGAGGTCTGCTTTGGTTACCACTAGGATATCTGCAACAATTTTAAAATCTTGAAGTTTGCTGTTGCCAGGACTTTCAATGTTGAATGGTCTGCAATGTTTCATGCTCTTCAACTGCAGAAGAAAGGCAAGCCTCACTTGTTTCTCTCATTGACATCACAATATGACATTCTTAAGGTCTCTTCTCAGCATTTTCAGCAGGGGGAGTCTGCTGATTTGAATCAGTGTGTGTGCTTTTTGTAGTGTCCAAGGTATGTCACCATCACACAAAACCTATGTGGTTTGGTTTGGAATACCATAATGTGGCCAGGACACATGGATATTGCTCACTATTAACCTGCACTCTAGAAGCACTAAAAATTCTCCGTTTATTGTACCGCTGCTTTCTCAGTGATGACATCAAAGTAGCAATAAAGTCTAAGTTCAGGATATTGCCATTCTCATTAACACCTGTGATGATGTGATTTCCTATTCTATCCATATGCTTGTTCTCCCAAAGACTGTAATGTCAGCTTGCTGAAATAAATTTAATTTTGACATTGTTCTATTATAGAATGACCATTTGCTGCATTATCTCAAACACCAGAGGGTTAATCTGGTTTGCCTATAGTGCTGTAGTATTTGCAGTATTGCTTGTGGATCATATAGTTGCACTGTCATTGGTACAGTATTTTCCACCTCTAACATAGTTGTTAATTCTGCCATCATGACTGATTCATCAGACAACAACTGGTATTTTCCCCGATCACCATACATTGGCAGCTATTTCTGTTACCACTTTTTAATCCATTGATATACCTTACATGATACTTGCATGGCCTGATCTCTCCAAGTATTCTTTCACTCCCTGTGTACAGTTCCATATGTTACAATTGTATCACATGATATCTACAATCTCAGCTCTACCATGCAAGTATTATGGGACTCCAAAAATAAAGTTATACATTACTGTGGCTGGCCAAGTAACTTTAGCTGAATGGTGCTTTGTGCTTCATAGTGGCACAGGTACATAATGCTGCATTTCAAAATAGTCAACAAGTCTTGTAAACAATGGTCAGAAGATTCTGTAAGTCACTCAGTTCCTCAAAAATATAGATGTACTCCTTGGTCCTGAGGTCATTGGAGAACCACTGTGTTGAAGTCCTCATCACTGGGAAACCTCCCCCCCCCCCCCTCCCTCTTCCCAGATCACCTTTCAGCTTGCTAAAAAGGTGGAAATCACATGGTGCAAGATCTGGTCTCCCCAATCAGTATCATCAATGTCTGTGCATTGTTGGCCAAATTATTGGTCCCATTTCATTACGGTTGGATGTGACATTGTATTTGGTCCAGACAGTACCAGAATACTTCATGGTAAATCTGTGTGTAAATTTAGATATTTTGCCCACAGGAATTCTACTGTCTGCATACTTCAACTTTGCGTAAGTTTTCAGCTATTGTGTCATTTCACTCACTCTCTTCTGCTGCAGCTGTAATCCATACCACAGCAGAACTGTGTCTGCAGAAAACTCTTCTGACATTGCACCACTCTTGTTGCACGGTTGTCTTAGCATGAAACGACACGTGTAACTACTTTCTGAAGTTCACATAATATGGTAAACATGTTATCATCTTTTCCCGTTAATTTTTAATCTCTAGGAAATCCAAGATCTTGGGTGGTGTTGGTTTGGTAATCCTGTAGTAACTTGTATGACATTCTCATGTGTCTACTCAGATTTGTTCCATAAGCGTTGTGGCATTGATAGGTCACATCACCCACACAAATTGCAGTCTTTGGAACATTAACTGCTCTGACGAGCTGCCTTGTTTAATTTAGTCTGCCTTTGTACTTCATGCAGTGTTCATGTGTATCAGTCTTTATGGTAGAATACAAATGTATACAGAAAACTTGGGAACTGTTAATTATGTATATTATAATCCATATCCAAAACCACATATTGATGATCCTGGACAAAAAGTTGTATATCTTTCGCGACTTCTGCGCTGGTCATCTAGAATCAACAGGTTTCATGTCTGACACCATGGCTACATCAATTAATGTTCTTTATGAAGATTTGGAGGCCCAGCTCTTACGAACAGGCCAGCACAATCTTCTGCCGTCGGTTATTTTGCAGCTAACGTACAATGATCTATGATCTTCGACAAGGATAACCTCTACTTTAGCAACTCCACAATGACCGAGTGTTACACAGTTACCTCAAACAATAGACTCTGGCTTTGTTTCACTGGATTATGCACAATAACAAGTGAAATGTGAAGTGGAGAATCTATTAAATAGTGTGATGATCGATCACTCGTACGAAGTTCAAAGGGACCAAAATTCACACACATGCTTCAATCCTCTACATGCCACGATGTCGGTTACAGTAGTGCTGTGTGCAATGCTGCCATTTTTGCAAAACGCACATGCAGTCAACTATCACTAAACTACGACAGCCTTGCCTTCCTCACAAATCAGTAACAGACGTTTTTACGCATCCAGTGTGCCACAACAAACCACCAGATCAACACCCCAGTTTCATGACCACTTGGGTACGAGAGCACCCAACATAACCTCTTCACTCAACAATGTTGTACTACAACGGTGCGACTGCCAACAGGTTTCACCAGTGTTTTATGGTCTTACTACGAAGGGTGCATGGCCACTGTGCACGGAAAACTCTTGTTGTTGCCACTTTAAGTTCCATGCAACCCCCCCCCCCCCTACCAACCCCCTCACCCACTGGGGGTCTCAGTTCTGACCATACAACTGCTCGCTCCTTCCACAGTACCGTCTGCGTCTGCTACTCCAGCCTTCCATGTCATTTCTGAGTTGGACAATGTCAATGCTATTCCTGCAATTTCTGGTCCAGTTTACATGCCCTCATTACGCGCCGTTCACCCATTCATTCCCACAGTACCAACCGCGCCTGCAGCATTGTGTTTTTGGGTGACATCAGAGACATTACAACCAGCAGTTGTTCCGAACTTGTGTGCTAGTAACATTTCCGCTCCGGTGATGCCGGATCCTAGCATGAACTCTTTTGCAGGGGGACCGCAGGCCTTCCAAGACATGCCGAAGCCACCTTCATCTCCAGCTCCTAGCCGTCTACCCAAGCTACCTCCCCCATACAAAGACAATCCAGTTTCATGCTTTGCACTGGTGGAGCACCTCTTCGAGCTGCATCAAGTGACTGATGATAACTCCAAGTTCCTATGTTTGGTCACACACCTTCATGACCACTCGGATTTAATATATGATCTCCTACTTTTGCCTTCACCGCCACCGAAGTACAAGTTCGCCAAAAAAAACGATATTGGACTGACTTGCTTGTTCACCACAAGAACTGATAATCAAGATTCTATACGAGGAACACCTGGGGGACCACACTCCATCACAGCTTTGGCGCCACCTCAGATTACTCGTGAGTGAACACACAATGCCAGATCACTCTGTGGGTGGTATGGTCTGCCAAGTTACCTACCGACCTACAGATACACCTACTGCCACACTCTTTTGAGTCTATCAGTTCTCGCCTACGCATCACAGATTAGCTGTAGGCACTCCTGCGCCAGAAACACCCAGCTCATCCCCCATTGCTGTGTGACACTACACCTCCTATTTACCGGCCGTCTCCAGGCAGGGGCAGGGCCTGTTCCACTTCCATGCCTTCTATGCTGCCAGGCAGTACTCATTCGCTCTCTCCTCTTTCCGAGCACTCAAGACTCGCCCATGCTCCATACGTCTCAGTTTACATCCCAAAACAGATCAACGAGGACAAGCCTCCCCCGCTATCACAGTCACCGCCACAACCAGCTCATCTGTACTGTTGGTACCACAAGATTTTTGGGGCTGAGGACAAAAAGTGCAGGTTACCTGGCCAACACCCTATTGCCAACCACAGGAACTAAATGACGCCGAGTCCTGTGGGGAACTTCACAGGCATTCCCTAACATTGGACTCCATCCACTTGTCCCCTCAGCCAAGCGGTCGTTTATACATGACAGACATTTCATCGCAGTTTGTCTACCTAATTGACACTGGTGCTGACATGTCTATCATACCTCGATCATTGGCTCCTACCGACTTTCCACCGACGAAGTCTCTCCTACGAGCTGTTAACGCATCAACGTTACAAACTGTCGGTTCTGTGAAAGTGATGGTGCATCTATCCCCTTCTCTGTGTTTCCCATGGACCTTCTACATCGCCGACATCACTGAACCAATTCACGATATGGATTTTTTGTCCCATTACAAGCTCTCCCTGAACGTAGTCCAGTGTTCAGTGTTACACCACCTATCTAACACTCAGATATTGTGCTCTGGCACCCATCCTCCTCGTCCTGTTTCTGCCGCAACATGGGATTTAGTTCGCAAGTGTTCTGCCCTTGTTGGCAAGATTGTGACCTGCGTCACTAACCTACTTTCAGAATATGACTCAGTGCACCTCCGCTGGGAGAATGATGAGCTGAAACAACGCATTGCTCACACTTACAACGAGCTCGCAGCAGCTCACACCTTGCTGTTGGAACTGCAATCTGCAGCTCCTTCTCTGGATCGAATTTCACCACCAAGCATCAGTTCGAACACTCATCAGGTTAGTTCAAAAACATTCATTGAGTATGACGATTTGTGTTCAGCGACCTCCGCACTGCCCAAGCGCCCACTACGCACAGTGCCTTGTGTTTCAAACAGTGTCTCTAATAACAGTCACTCACACAGCACGACCACGCCCACTACTCAGGCAGCCGTCCCGCTTGTTGATAAACATTCCCCATCGCCCGCACTCCAGCTAAGCAACTTGGCGGCCAATGCTCTCGCTTGTGCGATGCTAGTGCCTCTCTCGCCTACGCCGGTTGCCCAAGGCAAAGTTAACAACAGACAGTCGCTGCGTGCCTCACTCTGCTCCATGCTCATCCACAACCGACCTCTACAAACAAGCGCAATCCCGCGCTTGTGTAATAGGCATGTGACTTTCGTGCTGCCTTGTCCCACTCGCGCTAATGGCTATGCCTCATCGCGCCCCTCTCATCCCAAAGCTCCACATCAGAACGTTACTCAGCCTCGTGTGCAGTTCTCAGTCTCTTGCATCACTGACGGAATGACACATAAGATAATTACCACTGCTGGCCCTCATATTAAACACAAGGCTAGACGTCTCAACCCCATTAAGTTGTGCGCGGTCCAGCAGAAAAGTAACGAATTTCTGGAGGCAGGCACCCTACAGCCATCAGACAGCAATTGGTCTTCATCAATTCACCTCGTTACCAAACACGACAGTTCTTTCCGAATGTGTGGTGATTACAGACATTTAAATGCTCGCACTGTCATGAACAATTAACCTGAGCCAAACATAATCGATTTCACTCATATGTTATTGGGTGCCACAATCTTCAGTGTGATTGACTGCAAACATGCTTATCACCAGATTCCCGTAGCGCAAGAAGACATTCCAAAGACTGCGATCATCGCGCCGCTAAGTTTGTTCGAGTACAACTTCATGCCATTCAGTTTAAAGAATGTGACACAAATGTGGCAATGTTTCATTGACTCAATCTTACAACAATTCGAGTTCTTCTTTGCATACCTGGATGACATACTCATTTTCAGCAAATCTACTGAAGACCACAAAGATCATTTAACCCAAGTCCTCCATACTTGGGCATCCAATGGTGTCAGGGCAACAAAGAAAAATTCCAATTGCATCAGTCTACTGTGACATTTCTGGGTTACACTGTCTCTGGAGATGGAATACAGCCTCTCAAATCCCGCGTGCAGGCTATCACGTCATTGCCACCCCCAGTTACGTACAAAGAACTCAGATGTTTCCTAGGTACTATAAATTACTGCCACTTCACCTATCTTCTGCTGCCACTGTGCAGGCCCCACTGATGGACTCGCTCTCTGGCAAACAAACTTCAGGTGTTAAACCAGTCCGTTGGACTGAACCCATGCTAGAGGCTTTCAGGGCTCTTAAAACAGCTTTAGCTCCCGCAGTGGTATTCGCCCACTCTGATCCGTCTGCCGATTTGTTCATCACTACAGATGCCAGCAACATCGCGGTTGGGGCAGTATTAAAACAGAGCAAATGTGACATAGTTTCACCACTCCATTTCTTCTCCAAAAAACTGTCTACAGCACAGAAGAAATATTTTGCTTTTAATAGAGAGCTTCTGGTGGTGTACGAGGCTGTCAAACATTTCCGCACTGACATCGAGGGCCGTCCTTTCTTCTTACTGATCACAAACTGTTGGTGAACGCCTTCTGCAACCCACCAGAGGATCCTGCCACCCGACACTTCAACCTAGTCTCTCAATTTACTACAGACATACGCTACATCAAAGGCACAGAGAACATCCCCACTGATTTCCTCTCACGGATCAATGCCGTTTCAAGTATCATCGATTTATCCAGCCTCGCCACTCTACTTGACGCCTTGCATAATCTCACCCATCCCGGCATCCAAGCCAGCACTCGCCTTGTCATCGAGCGTTTTGTGTTGAAAGATGTGAAACAGGACTGCCAAACATGCGCACGCAGCTGGATTTCCTGTCAACAAAACAAAATAGGACGTCACACCTCTCCACCACTAGGCAAGTTTGACATCCCTAAGGGACATTTCCGTCACGTACATACCGACCTTATCGGTTCCCTGCCTCCGTCGGAGGGGCACAGGTATATATTGTCCACAATATACCGAATGTCTTGTTGGGTGGAAGCCATCCCCTAACCCAACATCACAGCACAAACTCTAACCAAAGAATTCGTTCCTTCTTGGATCACTAGGTTTGGCTGCCCATTGACCATCCCAACCGACCAGGGTCGACAGTTCGAATTTGCACTTTTTGTGATTCTCTGTAATCTTTGTGGTATTAAAAAGATCCATACGATAACCTACCACCTGCAAAGCCACGGGTTGGTGGAACGATGGCACTGCACCCCTAAAACTGCACTCAGGTGCCATGATTGTCTCTGGTCCAAGGCACTTCCTTGGGTGTTGCTGGGCCTACATTCTACATTTAAACCAGATTTACATGGAACGATTTTTGAATTTGTTTTCAGTGAAAACCCAGTTTTACCTGGTGACAGAATTCTCCCCCAAGATCCCGGGGATTTCCCCTCCTTCCCAGACTTTATCGGAAGGATGCGTGCACACTTTAGAAAACACCCGGCTACACCCACATGACAGCCATGCCCCACCTGACACATACATGCCAACGACACTCAGCACTTGCTCACACATCATGCTCAGGGAAGACTTTGTCAGACAGCCCTTACAACCCCCTTACCTCGGCCCCTTCGAAGTACTCCAGAGGGGCGTGATGATATTATGATAAAATATCGCCCACAAGCCACTTCTCTAAACAAGCTAAAGCCTGCCTTTGTAGACTCCGACACCCCTCTGCCATCCCAGTTGGACTGCCCGAGCACATGTTCTTTTGATGAACCTGCTAACGAGTCAGTTCAACCTATGGATGGGTTTTCTCCATCCAATGAGTCACCACCGCAGTTCGTGGATTCCTCACGCATGTCATCATCATCACCATTCACAGGTTTTGAAGACATTTCAGGTACTGGAGATGTGGACGCCCTGTACTTTGTTTTACGCTGCAACGTACACCTGACCGCATTGACAACTTGTTGATTATGGCATTAGATATGCTTGTACTGCTCACCGACAGCACAGACCCGACCCTCGCTGAGGAACTCAATGTCAAGATAGTGTACATCTTGTCCCTCCCACAAAAGTGTCACCCATCATGTGTTTGAGCTTTCATTTCTTCGGACGGCTCAGTATGCATTCGGGGTAGGCACGATCACTCATCATCTCCTCTCCCATACCGCTACTCCTGAGATGGTCAATGCATCATTTCCCCCCCACTGGTTTTCGGATTATGAGTTGGACTGGCGGCTGCCCGCTGCACCTTCGCACACCAAACCGATGGAGATGGAGCTTCCTGTCGTGCGCCTGCCGCCTCACACCACACACACCAATGCTGACACCCACACGACCCCTCCTCAGGGCTCATAGCTCGTACTCCGTACTGGGGGAGGAGGAGGGGGGGGGGGGGGGCGGGCGCTGTGTGGGGTCAATAGGTCACATCGTCCACACAAATTACAATCTTTGGAATATTAACTGCTGTACTTCATGCAGTGTTCACATGTATCAGTCTTTAAGGTAGATTGTATGTGTATATACAAAACTTGGGAACTGTTTATTACGTATACTACAATCCGTATCCAGAATCCCATCATGTGGAATACCTCTGTAAATGTCATGCTGTCAAACCAACAAGACAGCATTTGTTAACCAAAGTGAATAGAAAATACAAATTTAAAAATGCTGACATTTCAATATGTAAGACACACTTTTCTATCGCAGAACTGCAAAATTACTGAGAACAGTCCAAAAGGCTGATACTAGTTATGAACAAATAGAATTAATGCAACAAAAGTGGAAAGTGTGTCCTTCTTCTAGTATGAAAGTGTTTTCTATGTGTGTTCTGCTAAAGAGGCCCTTTTTCAGTAGATTTTAGGAGGAGAATGTGGGATTTAAAATGCTACATATATCGTTTCAAACGAAAAATCTTGATAACGGGAGGGCTCGGGATGAGGCTTGCCAGCTTGGCACCAACTATGTGAACAGCAGCAGTTAGATGCCTCTTTTGAATTCTTAACTTTGCCTCAGTAAGCCATTGTTGTTGTTGTTGTGGTCTTCAGTCCTGAGACTGGTTTGATGCAGCTCTCCATGCTACTCTATCCTGTGCAAGCTTCTTCATCTCCCAGTACCTACTGCAACCTACATCCTTCTGAATCTGCTTAGTGTATTCATCTCTTGGTCTCCCTCTACGATTTTTACCCTCCACGCTGCCCTCCAATGCTAAATTTGTGATCCCTTGATGCATCAAAACATGTCCTACCAACCGATCCCTTCTTCTAGTCAAGTTGTGCCACAAATTTCTCTTCTCCCCAATCCTATTCAATACCTCCTCATTAGTTACGTGATCTACCCACCTTATCTTCAGCAGTCTTCTGTAGCACCACATTTTGAAAGCTTCTATTCTCTTCTTGTCCAAACTGGTTATCGTCCATGTTTCATTTCCATTCATGGCTACACTCCATACAAATACTCTCAGAAACGACTTCCTGACACTTAAATCTATACTCGATGTTAACAAATTTCTCTTCTTCAGAAACGATTTCCTTGCCATTGCCAGTCTACATTTTATATCCTCTCTACTTCGACCATCATCAGTTATTTTACTCCCTAAATAGCAAAACTCCTTTACTACTTTAAGTGTCTCCTTTCCTAATCTAATCCCCTCAGCATCACCCGATTTAATTTGACTACATTCCATTATCCTCATTTTGCTTTTGTTGATGTTCATCTTATATCCTCCTTTCAAGACACTGTCCATTCCGTTCAACTGCTCTTCCAAGTCCTTTGCTGTCTCTGACAGAATTACAATGTCATCGGCAAACCTCAAAGTTTTTATTTCTTCTCCATGGATTTTAATACCTACTTCGAATTTTTCTTTTGTTTCCTTTACTGCTTGCTCAATATACAGATTGAATAACATCAGGGAGAGGCTGCAATCCTGTCTCACTCCTTTCCCAACCACTGCTTCCCTTTCATGCCCCTCGACTCTTATAACTGCCATCTGGTTTCTGTACAAATTGTAAATAGCCTTTCCCTCCCTGTATTTGACCCCTGCCACCTTCAGAATTTGAAAGAGAGTATTCCAGTTAACGTTGTCAAAAGCTTTCTCTAAGTCTACAAATGCTAGAAACGTAGGTTTGCCTTTGCTTAATCTTTCTTCTAAGATAAGTCATAAGGTTAGTATTGCCTCACGTGTTCCAACATTTCTACGGAATCCAAACTGATCTTCCCCGAGGTCAGCTTCTACCAGTTTTTCCATTCGTCTGTAAAGAATTCGCGTTAGTATTTTGCAGCTGTGACTTATTAAACTGATAGTTCGGTAATTTTCACATCTGTCAACACCTGCTTTATTTGGGATTGGAATTATTATATTCTTCTTGAAGTCTGTGGGTATTTCGCCTGTCTCATACATCTTGCTCATCAGATGGTAGAGTTTTGTCATGACTGGCTCTCCCAAGGCCATCAGTAGTTCTAATGGAATGTTGTCTACTCCCGGGGCCTTGTTTCGACTCAGGTCTTTCAGCACTCTGTCAAACTCTTCACGCAGTATCTTATCTCCCATTTCATCTTCATCTACATCCTCTTCCATTTCCATAATATTGTCCTCAAGTACATCGCCTTTGTATAAACCCTCTATATACTCCTTCCACCTTTCTGCTTTCCCTTCTTTGCTTAGAACTGGGTTGTCATCTGAGCTCTTGATATTCATACAAGTGGTTCTCTTCTCTCCAAAGGTCTCTTTAATTTTCCTGTAGGCAGTATCTATCTTACCCCTAGTGAGACAAGCCTCTACATCCTTACATTTGTCCTCTAGCCATCCCTGCTTAGCCATTTTGCACTTCCTGTCGATCTCATTTTTGAGACGATTGTATTCCATAGTAAGCCATAGGAAAAGGAAAAACTCCTCAAAGATTTACACGTAGAGTTTGAGGGAATTCACAACAATGTGCCAGCCAAGTCGTTTTTATTTTTTTATTCCTCAAAATGTTAAATGATTAATCATAAAATTTAAATATATTTAAACAGTTCAATTCACATATTTACAATTAATACATTCAGTTTAGTTATAATTACTGACCTTGTAAGTCAAAAAGCTATAGCCATCGCATTGTAGAACATTGGCAAAATTTTGCATGAACTACCACTCGGGTTCCAGTGGGATGGCACTCTGACCAGCTAAAAAATGAAATTTTTGACATCTTCTCATAATATTAGAAAAAAATCCAAATTTCCCACATATGCTGATAAATGATTCCAGTAATCATCTATTCCATAGATGAGAACAAGCCCTAAAGCTTACCTTGGGAAATAACCTGAAACACATGAAGCTTTTGAGAACCTGTGTTCCCCTTATTCTTACATTGTGGTGGTTCATGTTTCCACTTAAATTGAATGTAGCCTCTTTAGTACAGACTAAAGGTGAGACAAAATTGAATGGAAAACTGAAAAAAAGTGGCAAGTTACATTTTCTTAGCATTGAGTTTTCTTGTGGGACAGTGAGGTATGAGTCCCTTCTGTGATGTGTCAATTTTTGGAATGTCTAGAAGTCATCATTAGGTGGCTGTAGCATGCAGAAGTAGCAAATGTCCATAGGAAGAAAGTGGTATGTAGCTGAGACAGGTCTGATTCAGAGTCGGTGCTCAGTGCTCAGGTCTTCTGCATCATGGCGTCCAGCATGAATCACTTGAATGTTACTGCAAGGTAAGTTTAAATAAGTGCAAAATGGCTGCATGCCTTAGAATTAAAAGATGAGAATGGTGAGAATTTAAGGGACTGTGGGAAGTTCTATGTGAACAGACAAGGAAAGCCTTGACTGGTTAGCGTAGTACTCCTGCATGACATTATTATTGCATTTTGATATTAAATAGTTATGTATAGGAGTATTAAAGGTTTTCAAAATCTTTGAGATTTAAATCTTAATATTTCTGAATTGTAGATATCTCAACAGAGCTTTATAATCTGAGCAGCTTTGGTCTTCCCCTGTTGCAGGCTACAGCCTACAATGCATCCTGTAGAAAAGATGGGAAGAACGTAAATATGGATTTTATAACCGATTTGTATCACAAATTTTACCAGTTATCATATGACAAGGAGTCATTAGTTGTTTTGAAATAGTTCAGTATAGTTGAGCCTGTGAGGACATGATACGGGAAAGCTGAACAAGTGTCTAGAAGACAGGCTACATTCCATTACAAGGTGGTGACAAATAAGCAGACATTTTCAAATGTCTGCTTGTGTCTGTGTATGTGCCGTTGGATATGGGTGTGTGTGCGAGAGTATACCTGTCCTTTTTTTCCCCTAAGGTAAGTCTTTCCACTCCCGGGATTGGAATAACTCCATACCCTCTCCCGTAAAACCCGCATCCTTTTGTCCTCCCCTCTCCTTCCCTCTTTACTGATGAAGCAACTGTTTGTTGTGAAAGCTTGAATTTTGTGTGTATGTTTGTGTTTGTTTGTGTGTCTATCGACCTGCCAGTGGTGTATGTGTGTGTGTGTGTCTATATATATATATATATAAAAAAAAACAAAGATGATATAACTTATCAAACAAAAGCACTGGCAGGTCGATAGACACACAAACATACACACAAAGTTCAAGCTTTTGCAACCGACGGTTGCTTCATCAGGAAAGAGGGAAGGAGAGGGAAAGACGAAAGGATGTGGGCTTTAAGGGAGAGGGTAAGGAGTCATTCCAATCCCGGGAGCGGAAAGACTTACCTTAGGGGCAAAAAAGGACAGGTATACACTCGCACACACACACAAATCCATCCGCACATACACAGACACAAGCAGACATTTGTAAAGGCAAAGAGTTTGGGCAGAGATGTCGGTTGAGGCGGAAGTACAGAGGGAAAGAAGTTGTTGAAAGGCAGGTGAGGTATGAGCGGCGGCAAATTGATATTAGTGGAGGTTGAGGCCTGGCGGATAACAAGAAGAGAGGATATACCGAAGAGCAAGTTCCCATCTCTGGAGTTCTGACAGGTTGGTGTTAGTGGGAAGTATCCAGATAACTCGGACGGTGTAACACTGTGCCAAGATGTGCTGGCTGTGCACCAAGGCATGTTTAGCCACAGGGTGATCCTCATTACCAACAAACACTGTCTGCCTGTGTCCATTCATGCGAATGGACAGTTTGTTGCTGGTCATTCCCACATAGAAAGCTTCACAGTGTAGGCAGGTCAGTTCGTAAATCACGTGGGTGCTTTCACACGTGGCTCTGCCTTTGATGGTGTACACCTTCCGGGTTACAGGACTGGAGTAGGTGGTGGTGGGAGGGTGCATGGGACAGGTTTTACACCGGGGGCAGTTACAAGGGTAGGAGCCAGAGGGTAGGGAAGGTGGTTTGGGGATTTCATAGGGATGAACTAAGACGTTACGAAGGTTAGGTGGATGGCGGAAACAAACTCTTGGTGGAGTGGGGAGGATTTCATGAAGGATGGATCTCATTTCAGGGCAGGATTTGAGGAAGTCGTATCCCTGCTGGAGAGCCACATTCAGAGTCTGATCCAGTCCCAGAAAGTATCCTGTCACAAGTGGGGCACTTTTGTGGTTCTTCTGTGGGAGGTTCTGGGTTTGAGGGGATGAGGAAGTGGCTGTGGTTATTTGCTTCTGTACCAGGTTGGGAGGGTAGTTGCGGGATGCGAAAGCTGTTTTCAGGTTGTTGGTGTAATGGTTGAGGGATTCCAGACTGGAGCAGATTCGTTTGCCACAAAGACCTAGGCTGTAGAAAAGGGACCGTTTGATGTGGAATGGGTGGCAGCTGTCATAATGGAGGTACTGTTGCTTGTTGGTGGGTTTGATGTGGACGGACGTGTGAAGCTGGCCATTGGACAGATGGAGGTCAACGTCAAGGAAAGTGGCATGGGTTTTGGAGTAGGACCAGGTGAATCTGATGGAACCAAAGGATTTGAGGTTGGAGAGGAAATTCTGGAGTTCTTCTTCGCTGTGAGTCCAGATCATGAAGATGTCATCAATAAATCTGTACCAAACTTTGGGTTGGCAGGCCTCGGTAACCAAGAAGGCTTCCTCTAAGTGACCCATGAATAGGTTGGCGTACGAGGGGGCCATCCTGGTACCCATGGCTGTTCCCTTTAATTGTTGGTATGTCTGGCCTTCAAAAGTGAAGAAGTTGTGGGTCAGGATGAAGCTGGCTAAGGTAATGAGGAAATAGGTTTAAGGTAGGGTGGCAGGTGATCAGCGTGAAAGGAAGTGCTCCATCGCAGCGAGGCCCTCGATGTGCGGAATATTTGTGTATAAGGAAGTGGCATCAATGGTAACAAGGATGGTTTCCGGGGGTAACAGATTGGGTAAGGATTCCAGACGTTCGAGAAAGTGGTTGGTGTCTTTGATGAAGGATGGGAGACTGCATGTAATAGGTTGAAGGTGTTGATCTATGTAGGCAGAGATACGTTCTGTGGGGGTTTGGTAACCAGCTACAATGGGGCAGCTGAGATGATTGGGTTTGTGAATTTTAGGAAGGGGTGCGGAGTGTAAGTGGGGTCAGGAGGTTGATGGAGTCAGGTGAAAGGTTTTGTAGGGGGCCTAAGGTTCTGAGGATTCCTTGAAGCTCCACCTGGACATCAGGAATGGGATTACCCTGGTAAACTTTGTATGTAGTGTTATCTGAAAGCTGACGCAGTCCCTCAGCCACATACTCCTGACGATCAAGTACCATGGTTGTGGAACCCTTGTCCGCCGGAAGAATGACATGGATCGGTCAGCCTTCAGATCACGGATAGCCTGGGCTTCAGCAGTGGTGATGTTGGGAGTAGGATTAAGGTTTTTTAAGAAGGATTGAGAGGCAAGGCTGGAAGTCAGAAATTCCTGGAAAGTTTGGAGAGGGTGATTTTGAGGAAGAGGAGGTGGGTCCCGCTGTGACGGAGGACGGGACTGTTCCAGGCAGGGTTCAATTTGGATAGTGTCTTGGGGAGTTGGACCATTAGGAGTAGGATTAGGATCATTTTTCTTCATGGCAAAGTGATATTTCCAGCAGAGAGTACGGGTGTAGGACAGTAAATCTTTGACAAGGGCTATTTGGTTGAATCTGGGAGTGGGGCTGAAGGTGAGGCCTTTGGATAGGACAGAGGTTTCGGATTGGGAGAGAGGTTTGGAGGAAAGGTTAACTGCTGAATTAGGGTGTTGTGGTTCCAGATTGTGTTGATTCGAATTTTGAGGTTTTGGGGGGAGTGGAGCTGGAAGTGGGAGATTGAGTAGATGGGAGAGACTGGATTTGTGTGCAATGAGAGGAGGTTGAGGTTTGCTGGAAAGGTTGTGAAGGGTGAGTGAGTTGCCAGCTTCACACATCCATCCACATCAAACCCACCAACAAGCAACAGTACCTCCATTATGACAGCTGCCACCCATTCCACATCAGACGATCCCTTCCCTACAGCTTAGGTCTCCGTGCCAAACGAATCTGCTCCAGGCCGGAATCCCTCAACCATTACACCAACAACCTGAAAACAGCTTTCGCATCCCGCAACTACCCTCCCAACCTGGTACAGAAGCAAATAACCACAGCCACTTCCTCATCCCCTCAAACCCAAACCTCCCACAGAAGAACCACAAAAGTGCCCCACTTGTGACAGGATACTTTCTGGGACTGGATCAGACTCTGAATGTGGCTCTCCAGCAGGGATATGGCTTCCTCAAATCCTGCCCTGAAATGAGATCCATCCTTCATGAAATCCTCCCCACTCCACCAAGAGTGTGTTTCTGCCGTCCACCTAACCTTCGCAACATCTTAGTTCATCCCTATGAAATCCCCAAACCACCTTTCCTACCCTCTGGCTCCTATCCTTGTAACCGTCCCCGATGTAAAACCTGTCCCATGCACCCTCCCACCACCACCTACTCCAGTCCTGTAACCCGGAAGGTGTACACCATCAAAAGCAGAGCCACGTGTGAAAGCACCCACGTGATTTACCAACTGACCTGCCTACACTGTGAAGCTTTCTATGTGGGAATGACCAGCAACAAACTGTCAATTCGCATGAATGGACACAGGCAGACAGTGTTTGTTGGTAATGAGGATCGCCCTGTGGCTAAACATGCCTTGGTGCACGGCCAGCACATCTTGGCACAGTGTTACACTGTCCGAGTTATCTGGATACTTCCCACTAACACTAACCTGTCAGAACTCCGGAGATGGGAACTTGCCCTTCAGTATATCCTCTCTTCTCGTTATCCGCCAGTCCTCAATCTCCGCTAATTTCAATTTGCCACCGCTCATACCTCACCTGTCTTTCAACAACATCTTTGCCTCTTTACTTCCGCCCGACTGACATCCCTGCCCAAACTCTTTGCCTTTACAAATGTTTGCTTGTGTCTGTGTATGTGCGGATGGATATGTGTGTGTGTGCGAGTGTATACCTGTCCTTTTTTCCCCCTAAGGTAACTCTTTCCGCTCCCGGGATTGGAATGACTCCTTACCCTCTCCCTTAAAACCCACATCCTTTCGTCTTTCCCTCTCCTTCCCTCTTTCCTGATGAAGCAACTGTTAGTTGTGAAAGCTTGAATTTTGTGTGTATGTTTGTGTTTGTTTGTGTATCTATCGACCTGTCAGTGCTTTCGTTTGGTAAGTCACATCATCTTTGTTTTTTAGATATATTTTTCCCACGTGAAATGTTTCCCTCTATTATATTCATTCATATATATATATATATGCAAAAGTGTTAGGAATGCATATAGATGAAGCTATGAATTGGAAACACTATGTAAAATTTCTTACTCACAGACTTAACTCAGCCTGCTTTGCACTGAGAGTTATAGCAAATGTTTGCACTCTAGAAGGCATCAGAATGGCATACTTTGGATACTTTCATTTTGTTGCCTCATTTGGAATAGTGTTCTCGGCCAGCTCAAAATCTAATTTGAAAGATATTTTTATTTTCAAAAACAGGCTGTTCGAAAAATTACCCACAGTTTGACACAAGCTCACTGCAGACCTCTTTTCAAAAAGTTAGGAATACTTACTCTGCCATCAGTCCATGTACTTAAATGTGTACTCTTAACCAAAGCTAATCTAAGCAATCTCCACACAAATGCAGACTGTCACAACTATAACACAAGGAAAAAGACTGATCTCCACATGGAACAAGTAAGAAGAACACGAACTCAGAAGCATGTAAGTCACATGGGTACTAAGCTCTATAATGCATTGCCTCAGTACATTAAAGATTTAAAGGACAATACAAATTTTAAATTGGAACTTAGAAAATTTTTAATTGATAAATGTTGCTACTCAATAAATGAATATCTTGAAGACCAAGAACATGACTTTTCAAACTAACCTCCAAAATTTTCTATCTTCGTTTGTTTCAGCTTTTATTATACTTTACCATCTATAGTTCTAGTTATATATTGTTACTGAGAAACAAATTACTTTAAACCATTTATGTGGAATGAAGCTGTAAGTTTGCTGTCATTTATTACAGACAATTTCATTTTGTACATTCTAGATTCTAATTTTTGTGTATGACAAATCCAATTGTAGACAATTTCATTTTGTATATTCTATATTGTTAATTTCTATGTATGACAAGTCCAATATCGTTTGTACAATGACATGGATGCTAAATAAATAAATAACATAAAATAAATAAATAAAAGCAAAGTGAAAGTAACAGAGTTTATATGGCTCAAAATATGCCAAGATGACCCTGTTTCATTGTACACAAGGCTATCACACAAAATCCTGTGAACTTAGGATTGTCATTCTGTGTTTCCACATGATTTCTAGTATATTTTCCCTGATCAGCTACCAGTCTTGTACCAGATGTTGCTTCTCATCAGCAAAGAGAAAGAAGTGGATCTGATAGATATAAGCAAGAACATTGTTACTTCTACCAAAACCCGCCTTCTGAATGAACCTGTTACATGTTCTGCTTAATTGTGCAGAAATTAGATGAAAGGTATATTTTGTTGATGGCCAACAGCAAGTCTAATGTAAATAGCTGTGTTGCACATTACTCACTTGATGGCAAATAAGAATATCACCACATTAACAAAAATTTTCTGTCTGATGTGTGTTCCATTTTGAAGTGTGCTACATCACATATATTGGTTAGCGTGTGTTGTTGAATGCTGTACAGTACATTTGTAATAACACAAGTCTGATTCTGAAATTATTTTGCATTATGGTATGATTCTTTACCCCTTCCTACAAATGGAAACATGCACTACAGTGCAGAGGAATAACTTGGTACGTTACCACTGCAGTGCTACCCAGATTGAGTTATGTAAACACAGAATAAATACACTTCCTGTAAAATCACAAAATGCAACATATCATGTTCTTCCAGCTGTTCATTCAATTGTTACCTTCCATCTCCAAGTCTAGACTGAATTCGCAAAACTCTACACAGTGTTGCTTACACCAAATTGGTTGTATATGGTTTGAAACACAGACATTGCAACAGATTATGTCAGACAGGCACCTGAGACATGCTTTATGTCAGCAGGCATGAGTGGACTTCTTTGAACTATGGGTGAAGCTCTGTTGAAATAATGAACTTGCAGCACGCTCCAGGTGAAAAGAAAGTCAGCAAATTGTTTTATAATTAAAACAAATGGTTTTAGCTCCATTGTAAGTTGTATTGCAATGTATCTTTTTTATTTCTGGATTGTGATCAGCTTTGGACATCTATGTCCATTTTCAAACCAACCGTATTGTAAATGTGACAATACAGTCTATACACTATGTAGAAAAATTGCTGCTGCAGTGGTGATCAAAGTGGCACCATGGCTGACTCAATAACAAAAAAAATGGTTCAAATGGCTCTGAGCACTATGGGACTCAACATCTTAGGTCATAAGTCCCCTAGAACATAGAACTACTTAAACCTAACTAATCTAAGGACATCACACACACCCATGCCCGAGGCAGGATTCGAACCTGCGTCTGTAGCAGCCTCGCGGTTCCGGACTGCAGCGCCAGAACCGCACGGCCACCGCGGCCGGCTGACTCAGTAACAGTAAATTGATCATATAGTTCTCCAACTCTGTCAATGTGGTCTATTTATTGTTGCTGAGGCGGCCGTAGTGTCACTTTAATCATCACTGCAGGGACAGTTTTTGTACATAAGGCTTCGCCTTATTGTAATGCTTATGATACAGATGGTTTGAAAATGAACATCAGTGTCTGATGCAAGTCACCATCAAGAAATAAAAAAGATACTTCTTAATGCAACTTATGACTTAACTGCAACTATTTATTTCTGTTGAACCTGTCAACTCTACATTTTGAGTGAGAAGAAGGGGGCAACACATGTATTTTACCCTACATAACAACTGGTATGTCTAAGCTGCTGGTGCCATCATTAAATGCTTTGAGCTGTAAGACATACTCTTGATGAAAACGATACTGCAAAGTTGCAGATGACTTGCATCTGTTGAAACAGAGAACACAAAATTCTCTTTGGTGCTGCATTATAAACAGATCAGCTAGATGCACATTCAGAATGAATAAATGAGCAAGCTGCCTGCACCTTAGAGAACCCTATCAGCAATCACATGAACAGATAGCTGGAGCTAAAGAAAACTTTTAGCTTCAATGCATGTACTGAAATTCACACCAAGTTTCTATCTCAACTGATATAGATGGTATGGTCTTGTGAAACAGGATGAATCTTTTTGAAACATGCCATAGTTTCAATAACAACAATTTCCAAAACTGAAAACTCTAATTGTTTCAAAGAAGATTCTCATTAGAGAGGGTATGTTAATTTGTTAATTCAGAAGAGATTTTAGAAACTGTGATGTAACTAGAAATGTGTACTGAGATGCAGAATCCTCTTGTTAACAGAAACCATCCTATGGTCCACAATA
The DNA here is from genome assembly GCF_021461385.2 of Schistocerca piceifrons. Classification (NCBI taxonomy): domain Eukaryota; kingdom Metazoa; phylum Arthropoda; class Insecta; order Orthoptera; family Acrididae; genus Schistocerca; species Schistocerca piceifrons. The sequence goes on from NC_060138.1 coordinate 567,546,886, forward strand.
AATTTCTTGCTCCGTGTTCTAGTAATTTCAGTGTAGCAATGATCACATAGAAGGAGAAGCATCCAGCAGTACCTACATGTAGGTGACTGTAGGTTCTATCGTAATCTGTTTTTAGTGTTTTGAGGCCAGTGCAGAATATCAGAAACTAAATAACAGCAAATACAGACCCATTTAGAGCTTTGCTGCTTAGAGCTGTGACATCACATACAATGGCTTACAGACTGTAAGTTAAGGATTGTTGAGCTCTGTGGGAAGCCCATTCGGACCTTATACAGTTGACCAAAAACAATGGTCAAATGGGCAACTATAAGTGGGATGTTGCAAGCGGAGAACTGTCTACAAGGCACAGCTGCTACAAATTAACAAAAGCATCAACTTACAATGAGCAAACAAGCTTAACCTTTGCAACTTCTGTAGCTCCTGGACAGTGACTGTGTCCTTTTCCTAGAGAAATGAACTTAAATGTTCATATAGTCCTAGTTTCTTGTGCTTTCGTTTTTCTGTTACTCTACCATAGGAAAAGTGTTCCTTCAAATTTACATTTCTTGTCTTTTGTGCAGCCTCTCAACAGGGAACGTACACAGTGTTTTAAACAATGGATAATGCAGTACCATAGGTAATTTACCTGCAGACCTCTTCAGCACCATCTGTTACAGCTGACAATAAATTATGTGCATTTATGCCCCTTGAAGCTACAAGCAATACTGTTTTGTGACCCAACTTTTCTCAAAAAAAAATTCTAGACATATGGAGATTACTGTTCTGTCTATAGAGGTGAGTTTTCTAACTGATGTATTCTTATAGAAATAAAATTTAAATGTATTATTTGAGAGTGAAGCCCTTCAGTAAACAGGTTACTAAAGAGTAGTTTGCTATCTACAGAAAACATTTATTACTATTAATTCAATGATATTTTTGAGATGCCACACAAATGTTGTGTCAGGATCTTCAAGCAATATCATCATTGCAATAATGATGAAGGCTACGTCTCAGAGTTCCAGTTCCCAACAGAAACAGACATGCACCATGAATAGTTTCACGCAGTTCCAAGATATGACTGATTACCTCGCAAGAGATCTGTGTGGTCTGTGCTAAACATATTGGAGAAAGGGGTACAATAAACCTTGATATATTTGAAGATATGCTAGGAAATGAGCAGAAATACCCAATAGTTTGACCACAACTGAGAGACAGCACAGCACCAAGAATTTTTGCCAATCTACCCCTTTATTTAAGCAAACTATCTAAATCTGACTCTGGGAGAGATCCACATGAATGAAGACTGCAAAAGCAGTAAAGACCTTTGTAAGAGAAATAAAGAATGGCTTGCAGAAGATGTAATTTAAAGCTATACAGATTTGCCTGAAAATGTAGGTAGGACTGTGTGAAGTGACATGAGGAGCCTTACCTGAATCAGGAATTCAATGTGTTTCTATAGGTTATTAGTGGCAGGCATTCCAAAAATTTGCATTAGTGTATAGGCTGATAGTTTTATGTGTATTCAAGTATAAGTTGCAATAATACTGTAAGTGCTCACAGTCTGAAATAGATGGTGCATCTAAACATGAAACTAACTCAGCAGTTGCATGTAGAGAACATTTTGCACGGGTAATGTGTACAGAAACCAGCAGCCAGTTTGCAAAATAAATAAACTGTGACTATAGACTAAAATATACAATTTTCAATTTTGCAGACATATGTAACCATTCATTCCACTGAAAGTTGTATTGCATTTTTGGAACAAAATTTTACTGAAGGCACTGGATACAGCACTCAGAATAAATTATGTTATGTGATTTGAAAAAGAAAAGATACTATGCCAGTGTGTAGCTATAGTCTTCCTTAATGTTGGAACAGTCCAGTGTAGCATATAGTGCTCTTCATTCAAGCTGTCTTATATGTCTACCACATCCAGAGCAAAAACAAGAATGGCATTGCTTCCTTAAACATTTCAGCAGAAAATAAGTCAAGCAATTATCATTTTCTAAAGACTGTAGCAACCAGATTACCTGAAGAGGGAGGATTATGTGCTTTACAGTTGGATGAGATTTATATTAATCCAAAATTTCAGCTCAAGGGAGGCATTAAAATTGGTGGCATTAAGAATACATTATGAATAGAAGATACAACAGTTCTGGCTTTTCTAGAAGCATCTGTATCTGGTAGCATGAAAAATTGTTTCATTACATCCAGTGAAAAGCATGTCTGGGCAGCAATTATATGCATAAATACTAGCAGTGTTACAGTTTGTAACTTTGACTGATAATTTAGAAGCAAGATTTGGATTGTACAGACAACTACCTAGAGCAAATTATCACATCTCTTACAGCCACATTTTAGAACCTGGAAAAAAAATCATGATTTGTTTTCTTCATGTAATGGAAATTATTTCTTTCAACCATCAGATTTTTAATGCTGGTTTCTGAATGGTCCAGTACGATTGTGTTGATATGGATGACTGGATTATTGTAGCAAATCCAGAATTTGAAGATTCATGAATCAAAACCATAAACAAAACTTGTATAATGAACAATAATCTAACTTATATTTGTGTTAATGGCTACATAGCAAAGACATCCCTTCAAAAGAGGTCCTGTGAAACTTGTGTTGTAGTTCTAAACTCAAGTGAATGATCCACTTTTTATTTGACATTCTTAATGAGGGTGGGCTATCTGTGCCATCCTCAGCTTGGGGTATTGTTTGTGTACTAATACCAGATATCTAGAATCACAAATTTTGAAAAAGTGTAACCAAAAGCAGGTTCTTAAGTTAATATTGAAAAGGATAGTTTCTTCAGACTGAACTTCTCACTTCATAATACTTGTCTGTGTGGTGATCCTCTAAGCGATGGGTATGAAGATGTCTCCAGTATTGTATAGCTTCAAATATTCTAATGAATAATTATATAAAACAAAAAAATGATAGCATAAAATCAGAAAAGTAGCAAAGAAAAGTAAGAGGTAGCTTAATGTACAGTGTGTCCATAATTAAACTTCCAGTTTCCAAATGCTGCAGAAAGAGAACTACTGCTCAGAATAACATCAAATTTGAGTAGCACATTATTGAGGGATGGGATAATGTCACTGAACAAAAATAATTTAGTTAAAATTTTACCAACAGATGGCACTGTAAGCACCTTAACATAAATGGGGTCAGCTACAAATGACAGATGGAGCCAGGCAGCAGCAGCCGGCCAAGATAGAAGCAGCAACAGGGAAGTAACCAATTTTGTGACTTTTATGAGTTCCTAACCAGGAGCGAATTGTCTAATTTCATCTGTGTGCTTTAATAATTTAGTTTCTTGAGTTTCTATACATTAATTTAATATCTAATAGACACAGCTCTCGTGTTTTCATTTACATCGGAAGGTAAACCCATTTTGTGACATATTACAAGTTCCTGATCAGGGATAAATTTTTTAGTCTCACTTGAGTGCTTCAGTAGTTGGGTTCTTGAATCTCTGTGTATTAATGTAATTTATTAGACATAGTTCTTGTGTTTTTGTCAGGGTCTACAGCAGAGTTCCACAGCACGTGTTGCTAGTCCGTTTGTCTTAGTAGTGTCGCTCTCCATGGTCTTTAGTATGGATAGGGACAATGTTGACTGGAATACTCTCTTTCAAATTTTGAAGGTGGCAGGGGTAAAATACAGGGAGCGAAAAGCTATTTACAATTTGTACAGAAGCAAGATGGCAGTTATAAGAGTCGAGGGACATGAAAGGGAAGCAGTGGTTGGGAAGGGAGTGAGACAGGGTTGTAGCCTCTCCCCAATGTTATTCAATCTCTATATTGAGCAAGCAGTGAAGGAAACAAAAGAAAAATTTGGAGTAGGTATTAAAATCCATGGAGAAGAAATAAAAACTTTGAAGTTCGCCAAAGACATTGTAATTATGTCAGGGACAGCAAAGGACGTGGAAGAGCAGTTGAATGGAATGGATAGTGTCTTGAAAGGAGGATATAAGATGAACATCAACAAAAGCAAAACAAGGATAATGGAATGTAGTCGAATTAAATCGGGTGATGCTGAGGGAATTAGATTAGGAATTGGGACACTTAAAGTAGTAAAGGAGTTTTGCCACTTGGGGAGCAAAATAACTGATGATGGTCAAAGTAGAGAGGATATAAAATGTAGACTGGCAATGGGAAGGAAAGTATTTCTGAAGAAGAGAAATTTTTTAACATTGAGTATAGGTTTAAGTGTCAGGAAGTCATTTCTGAGAGTATTTGTATGGAGTGTAGCCATGTATGGAAGTGAAACATGGACAATAAATAGTTTGGACAAGAAGAGAATAGAAGCTTTCGAAATTTGGTGCTACAGAAGAATGCTGAAGATTAGATGGGTAGATCACATAACTAATGAGGAAGTATTGAATAGGATTGGGGAGAAGAGAAGTTGGTGGCACAACTTGACTAGAAGAAGGGATCGGTTGGTAGGACATGTTCTGAGGCATCAAGGGATCACCAGCTTAGTACTGGAGGGCAGCGTGGAGGGTAAAAATCACAGAGGGGGACCAAGAGATGAATACACTAAGCAGATTCAGAAGGATGTAGGTTGCAGTAGGTACTGGGAGATGAAGAAGCTTGCACAGTATAGAGTAGCATGGAGAGCTGCATCAAACCAGTCTCAGGACTGAAGACCACAACAAGGGACTGTGACTGTTGTGTGTGGATGTGAGCTGGTTTGGTGACACTTTGCTCTCAGCTTCAGGCTGTGATGACTTTGGTTACATAGCTTGAAGCCACAGCGGATGGGCATCACTACTGTGGGCCCATCATGGAGATTCAACAGACGTCCAGCATGTCCGAGTCCTCTGATCAGTCCTCACCAGTGGCCAGTTCAGTTACAGATTGCACTGAGATTGACCCTTGACCCATGGTCAAGTGGAAGGTTGCCTCAGAGCATGGGAGATGGTGAAAGACTTCCCAGGGGGCCATATGTAAGGCCTCCCTAGTTGGTCTGACAAACAGTTTCCAGGTGTTGTCTGTGCTGACACTGTCGCTGAGCCAGATGCAGTCACCTTTCCTGTTTCAGGGGAAACTTTTCAGCCTGCAAGGTCCAAACAGTCACAGAGGGTGGGATTATTGGTAGTTGGGAGCTCCATTGTTAGTTGCATTGTGGGGTCCTTTAGGGACAAGGCTGCCAAGAAAGAGAAGAGTGCCAATGTGAACTCCGTGTGCATACTGAGTGGAGTCATTCCAGACATGGAGCAGGTCCTTTTGGATGCCGTGAAGAGCACAGGGTGCAGCTAACTGCAGGTGGTTGCTCATGTTGGTACCAATGATGTGCATCACTTTGGATCTCTGGTTTCCAGTGGCTAACAGAAGTGGTAAAGGCTGTCAGTCTTGCTTACAAGATGAAAGCAGCATAGTCAATAGGACCAATTGCAGACCTCTGGCACAGAGACAAGTGGAGGGTATGAATGAGAGGCTTAGACTATTCTTCACCTGTGTAAGCTGCAGATTGCTCAATTTGTGCCATAGGGTAGTTGGGTTTCAGATTCCACTGAATAGGTCTGAAGTCGACTACATGCAGGAGGTGGCTATACAGTTAGAAGGGGCTGTGTGGCATGGACTGGGCAGTTTGTAAGGTTAGAGGGTCTCGTAAAAACACAAAAAAAGCTTCAGACTTGAAGGATGCAGGTGGAACACAGGAAGAACGTAGATAGTGGAACGACTGGTATAACTGTTGTAAATCGACATAGCTGTGTTGGGAAAGTAACAAAGCTCCACATTATAACAGAAAGCACTAATGCTCAATTTGTTATAGACACTGAAAGCTGGATAAAGCCAGAGATAAGTTCAGCCATAATTTTTATGAAGAACCTAACTGTGTTCTAAAAGCACAGACTAAATACAGTTGGTGGTGGTTTGTTTGTTGCTGTTCGAAGTAATTTATCTTGTCATGAAATTTGAAGTACATAGTTCCTGAGAGCTAGTTTGGGCAGAGGTCATTCTTGGCAATCAATAAAATAATAACTGGATCCTTTTACTGACATCCCAAATCAGGTGATACAATTGCTGAAAGGCTCAAAGAAAACTTGAGTTTAATTTCAAGCATGTACCCAACTCATACAATTATGGTTGGTGGTGACTTTAATTTACCCTCAATTTGTTGGCGAAAATACATCTTTAAATCCAGAGGTACACATAAATCATCATCTGAAATTGTGCTGAATGCATTCTCTGAAAATTATTTTGAGCAGTTAGTTCATGAGCCCACAAGAATGCTAAACAGTTCTGAAAACACACTTGACCTCTTAGCAACAAATAATCCTGAGCTAATAACAAGCATCAAAATGGATACAGGGATTAGTGAACACAGTGTTTGTCATTATAAAATTGAATATTGTAGCCCCAAAATCCTCCAAAAATAAAATAAAAATACACCTAATCAAAAAAGCAGATAAAAATTCACTTATCACCTTCCTAAGAGACAAACTTCACTCTGTCCAAATCAACAGTGTAAGTGTAGACCAGATATGGCTTGAATTCATGTAAATAGTATCAGCATAACTGAAAGATTTATACCAAATAAATTAACAAATGACAGAGCTGATCCTCTTTGGTACACAAAATGGGTCAGAACACTGTTCATAAACAACGAAAAAAGCATGCTAACTTTAAACAGACACAAAATCCCCAAGATTGGTGATCTTCTTCAGAAGCACAAAATTTGGTTAGGACTTAAATTAGAGATGCTTATAATAGTTTCCACAATGAAACTTTGTCTCAAAACCTGGCAGAAAATCCAAAGAGATTCTGGTTGCATGCGAAGTATGCTTGCGGCAAGACACAGTCATGGCCTTCTCTGTGCAACAGCAATGAAAATACCATCGATGATGGTGCTGTCAAAGCAGAGTTACTAAACGCAGCATTCCAGAATTTCTTCACCAAAGAAAATGAAGTAAATATTCCAGAATTCGAATCAAGAACAGCTGCAAACATGAGTAATGAAAAAATAGATATCCTCGAAGTAGTGAAACAACTTAAATCACTTAAAAAAACCAAGTCTTCTGGTCCAGACTGTATACCAGTTAGGTTCATTTCAGAGTATAGGGTTACAAACCTCCATACTTAACAATCATATACGAGGGCCGTTCAGAAAGTAACCTCCGGTTGATTTAAAAAAATACACCAAGTTAAATAAAAATATTTTAATATATACATCTTACAACTACATCTTTGCACTATTTTTCTACGTAGTCTCCATAGCGATTGAGGCACTTATCGTATCTCTTCACAAGCTTTGAAATTCCTTCTGCATAAAAATCACCCGCTTGTGCCTGGAGCCAGCCTGTGACCGCATCTTTGAGCTCTTCGTCGTCATCAAACCGCTGTGACCCGAGCCATTTCTTCAAATGCATGAAGAGGTGATAATCACTTGGCACCAGGTCTGGGCTGTAAGGTGGATGGCTGATAACGTCCCACTTGAAGGACTCAAGAAGGGCCGTTGTTCTGCGAGCAGAGTGAGGACGGGCGTTATCGTGCAAAAAAACGATACCGGAAGTCAGCATACTACGGCGTTTGTTCTGTATAGCCCGTCGTAACTTTTTTATTGTTTCACAGTACACGTCTTGATTAATGATCGTACCACGTTCCATGAATTCAACCAACAACACCCCTTTGGCATCCCAAAACACCGTTGCCATCAGTTTTCTGGCAGAAAAATCTTGCGAGGCTTTTCTTGGTTTGGTAGGCGAATTTGAATGTGCCCACATCTTTGATTGTTCTTTTGTCTCAGGGTTCACGTACTTAATCCAGGTTTCATCACCGGTCACGATTCTGTTTAACAATGGTTCTCCTTCGTCCTCATAACGTGACAGAAAGTCTAATGCAGAGGCCATTCTTTGAGTTTTGTGGTGGTCGGTAAGAATTTTGGGCACCCATCGTGCACAGAACTTACGGTAACCCAATCTTGCTGTCACTATCTCGTACAAGAGAGTCTTAGAAATCTGTGGAAAACCAGTAGACAACTCCGACATTGAGAAACGTCGATTTTCACGAACTTTTGCATCAACTGTCTGAACGAGTTCGTCAGTCACCAATGATGGTCTACCACTCCTCTCTTCATCATGAACGTTTTCTCGTCCACTTTTAAATAAACGTACCCATTCACTGACAACTCCTTCACTCATAACTCTTGGTCCGTACATGGCACAAAGCTCACGATGAATAGCTGCTGCAGAATATCCTTTGGCTGTAAAAAACCTTATGACAGCACGCACTTCACATTTGGCGGGGTTTTCTATTGCAGCACACATTTCAAACTGCCACAAAAACTAAACTAGCGCAGGTACGACGTTCACTCGACCACGGCTTGATGCAGACTGACCTGTTGAGTGCGTGAACGCACAGATGGCGTCGCTACTCCCCCCACAACCCGCACTGTGACCAATCGGAGGTTACTTTCTGAACCGCCCTCGTACAACCGTATGCTTGACAAAAGATCCATACCCAAAGACTGAAAAGTTGCACAGGTCACACCAACATTCAAGAAAGATAGAAGGAGTAATCCACTAAATTACATGCCCATATCATTAATGCCAATATGCAGCAGAATTTTGGAACATATATTGTATGTGAACATTATGCGTTAACTCCAAAAGAATGTCTATTGACAGACAGTCAATACAGATTTAGAAAACATCATTCTTGTGAGACCCAACTAGCTCTTTACTCACACAAAGTGTTGAGTGCGATTGACAAGGGATTTCAAATTGATTCCATATTTCTAGATTCCCTGAAGGCTTTTGACATTGTGCCACTTAAGAAGCTTATAGTGAAATTGCATGCTTGTGGAATATCATCTCAGTTATATGACTGGATTCATGATTTCCTGTCAGAGAGGTCACAGTTTGCTGTAATTCATGGAAAGTCATCGAGTAAGTGATTTCTAATGTTTCCCAAGGTAGTGTTATAGGCCCTTTGCTGTTCCTGATCTATATAAATGATTTAGGAGACAATCTGAGCAGCCATCTTAGGTTGTTTCCAGTTGGTGCTGTCATTAATTGACCAGTAAAGTCATCAAAAGACCAAAACAAATGGCAAAATGATTTGGAAAATATATCTGTATGGTGCAAAAATTGGCCATTGACCCTAAATAACTAACAGTGTGAGGTCATCCACATGAGTGCTGAAAGGAATCCATTTAACTTCAATTACATGATAAATCAGTCAAATCTAAAGGCTGTAAATTCAACTAAATACCTAGGAATTACAATGATGAACAACTTAAATTGGAAGGAAGAACAAACAGAAAATATTGTGGGAACAGCTGTCACTGGACTGTGTTTTACTGGCAGGATACTTAGGAAATGTAATAGATCTACTAAAGAGACTCCCTGCATTACACTTCTCCATCCTCTTTTAGAATACTGCTGTGTGGTGTGGGATCCTTACCAGATAGGACTGACAGAGTACATCAAGAAACTTCAAAGAAGGGCAGCATGTGTTGTATCATTGTGAAATAGTGGAGAGATTGTCACTAAAATGACTCAGGATTTGGGGTGAACATCATTAAAACAAAGGTATTTTTCTTTGTGGTGGAATTTTCTCACGAAATTTCAATCACCAACTTTTTCCACTGAATGCAAAAATATTTTGTTGACAATGGCCTACATAAGGAGAAATGATTATCATCATAAAATAAGCAAAGTCAGAGCCTGCATGGAAAGATGCAGGTGTTCATTTTTTCTACACACTGTACAGTTTTGGAATAATAGAGAATTAGTGTGAAGGTGGTTTGATGAACCCTATGCTAGGCACTTAAATGTGATTTGCAGAGTATCCATTAGATGTAGAAAATATGATGACTATGGTATGAATTGCCCATTGCACCATTTCAGTGTGCATGACTGCACGAGTTCAGCAGTCAACAGCTGTGGCAAAGTTAGTTACATATGCCCACACATCAGAGCAAGGTCATACCACATAGGACAGGAAAAACTGATTTTTAATACTCCTGAGGTCAAGAACCACATTAAAAAGCAAAATGACATCCATTTTTAATTGTCCTAGGGCCAAAACCTGCTTAAAATCAGAAGGAAATCAGTTTCTAATTGCTGTCAAACAGGCACAATATACATTCAATATGCTGTCCAACGTTTTTGGCGACAAGTTGAAATTGAGAAACAGCGTGTTCCACAACAGATCTGTTTGTCTCAGTGGCCATGTTCAGAATATGTTGCACAGTACATGCCTTCAATTCACCTATGTACATAACTGGAGCACTGAACAAATCTTTCAGATAACCCAACAGTCAGAAGGCAAGTGATCTGGACAGAGAAGCTGCAGGGAAATGTCAGCTGATAATTCTATTATTTCTGAAATACCTCTGTAGCAGCCACTTCCCTGGCTATACAATGTGTGGAAGACAGCCATTTTGCATGAAAATGGTCATACCCACACATAAACTGCATGTGAGCCATACTAATAAACATATAAAAATCCACACTGTCGAAGAGTTGGAATGACAGTGGAGCACATAAAACTGTCATAGTGTTTACCAGTGATGTACAGGTAACAGGACACACAGGACTTATCTCCTTGATAAAATACAGTCCTATGATAAATGATGCCATCAAACTGCACCACACACCTACCTTTGCAGAATGAAGTGGTATCAGTTGAGGCGCAAGCAGATTTGTGGTATCAGTTGAGGCGCAAGCAGATTTTCCATTGGCCATATTCTGCAATTATGCATATTGACATGTCCTTTGAAATGGAAATGCGCTTTGTCTATCCACAGAATTTTCCATAGTCATTCATTGTCCACTCACATGTGTACATGAAATTCCAGAGCAAACATTTATCATGCTGGTAAGTCAGTGAGATGGAACTCCTGAACATGGGTGGTTTTGTATGGATAGCAATGTAGGATGTTTCATAGGATTTTATGCACTGTGCTTGTAGGCATATCCAAAGTTTGGGTAATTCCCCACACACTGTATGTTTGCATACCACCACTTGATCCCTCTTACAATACTGTGGCCACATCTTCAACAGCCATCGGATCAACTACTTTCCTCCCTCTGCCATATTGCGCTTCAAAAGAACCAGTCTTTTCAAATTTTGTAATCATTTCCTCCAGATCCTTAGCAGACATATTGTTTTTAATTCCCTTGAGTGTCCTCAGTACAACAGGGCTACTGGCACACAGTCACCATTCTCGTGAAAGAGCTTTACCAGCAGTGAGCAATCCTTTACAAAGACTGTCATGTTGGGCATCTCAGATGCAAACTGAGGACAGTTGTGTGTTTCATAGTTGTTGGAGTGCATATTGTGATGCTTACAGTGCCATCTATTGCTCAAATTTTCATTATTTTTTGCATGATGTTTCCCCATGTGTCAATAACATGATGTTACAATTTGATGGAATTCTGAGCAGTGGTTCTCTTTCTACTGGAGCTTTAATTCTGGACATCCTGTATTCTAAGGAAAATAAAAAGTTAATTATGTAGTGGTGTTGTGGTGGACTAAAATGGATAATCCTTATGGAGTGAGTGCAAGCACTGCTTCATAAGTTAGCTATGATATCTTTGTGTTGGGTGATATGACATGTTCTTTGGTAACCGCAATGGTGTTGAGTTTCTGTTGTTTGCATTGTATCATTATTCTATGTATATTGAGTAAATGCAGTAAAGTGTTGAGTATTATTGTAGTTGTGTGTGTAACAAGTGGATGTAAAGTTCTCGTAAAGTGATAAACTCATGCTGAAGAACACGGAGCATTCTATTCAATTGGGCACACAATATAATGCATCCCAACATGACAGCTGTGAAGATGGAATGCCAGGAGCCACCATCTGCCAGCAATGCTATGCCACAGACAACTGCTCCAAGTATCATCACAGGCTGAAGCAATGACAACAAGAGCTACAACATACAAAATTCCACCTTTTGGCCTACCAGAGTGCAACGTTTGCTTAGTACATGTGAAGGTTATTTCTTTATTACACAGACTCATGTCTGATATGAAACAGTTTACACTGATTATATCAAAGCTCAAGTTAAATGTGATCAAACAATTGTATTACACTGATAATCTTATGCTGTGTTTAAAGAAACAGTACTCCAGCATTTTATGCTACCACCAGAATTAAGGTTACAAAAGTTATTGAGAATGAAGTATGTGTCAGTGATTCCTCATCCCAAGTGCTTCACTTGTTATGTGGAGTGGTGGGTAATGAACTGTTATCACAACAATGTTTAATATTTTCCTGGCTTTGAAGACTGCCACTAAATGTGAGTGCTGTGGGATCTCTCCGTTGATGATTTGGCACACAAAGAGGATACAGTCACTATTGCAAGTGTAGATAATACAATTTGTGCCACTGTGAATGAAATATGGTGGGAGGCCCTAGACCATGCATCATGACAACAGCTACAACAGGAAGTCCTGACACATGTGTTGTGGCACCACAGACACAAGGCTCAAAGGCAGAGCAATCTATAAGACAGTTGATTAATGAACAAGCTAGACTAAATGATAGGTTGAAGAGGCAGCCCAGCAACAAAACGGTTCAAGACAAGAACAACCAGAAATGTGAAAAGTGGTGTTGGTACTACAGACATTATGCTGATGCTGTGTGGCAGTGCACAAGCCCCTGCAGTACCCAAATGTGAGTGATGGGTACATGTATGCATGCACACCTGTCAGGACTTTTTACAGTGCCTGGATGGCAGAAGAAATGCAACAATGACCTGTTATGGACCCCACTTGATTATATGTGAAAGATAAAAAGTATATTGCACTTTCCTACTAGACACTGGTACAAAAAGCAGTGTTAATCCAAAACTGCCAAATGATTTCTCACAGCTGCCAACAATCCTGCAATCAGAGTATATGGGAAGAAAACTGGATGACAACTTCTGTCCTTCATGGACATCTGTCAATGCCAAAGTAACTGGATTAATTGTGGGAGCTTTCTTGTGTACTGTGGGAAGGTTGACCACTCATGAATCAAAAGACAAAAATGCTAAACTTATTTACTTCTTGCCACTACAGTCCGTGGAGGTATTTGGCCTCCTGGAAAATCTCCACTCACTCTTCTCTGCTAGCTGCTCTGGCTGTCTCCAAATACCCATTCTTCTCATGTCCTCCTCCACATTGTCTAGCCATCTGATCTTTGGTCTGTCCCTTACACAGGGCGCATCTGGTTTTCCTTTGAGAACTTTCTTGATTGTGCTGCTCTCCATCATTGTTTCTACATGTTCCAACCAACATAGTCTATTACTCTTTATTTCTGTGATGATACCTGGTTTGTTGTACAACTCTCTTATCTCCTTATTATTTCTGATTTGCCATAACCCCCTACCATTCACTGGCCAAAAGATTTTTCTAAGTATCTTCCTTTCCCGTATCTGCAACAACTTCTCATCATTTTGTATCATTGTCCAAGTCTCTGAACCATACGTCACCAAAGCTCTCATTATTGTATTATACTCTGTCAGCTTCAGATTCGTACTAAGGTTTCTTTCTTTAAATATTTTAATCAGTGCAAAATAGCCCCTGCTACCAGCTGTAATCCTTGCATGCACTTCTTCTCTCATACCATTATTCTTAGGGTATACAAAATTTACCAGAGCAACAATACAAACAAACACTTTATGACTGGTTAGTTATAAACCCATTCTACAATGTAAAGGATTTCATGACCTGTGGTATTAAACTGTAAAGTTTTTAACAATTCTGTCCTTCTATAGCATGTACTGTACTGTATTGTATTATATGTATGACTTTGTCTATTGCTGTAATGGCTTAAAGACAATAAAATTATTATTATTATTATTATTATTATTATTATTATTAGTTACCAGTGATCCAAGATATTTAAAATTCTCACAGCGTTCAAATTCTTTCCCATTCAAAGTCACGCTTCTTTCACCTTCTCTGTACCTTTTCCTAGATGTTAACATGTACTTGGTCTTTGACTGAGTAATTGTCAGCTCCATATCACTCCATATATTCCTAATTTTTCAAGCTTTTCTTCCAGGTCCTGTTTCCTCTGGATAACAAATCAGTTTCATCTGCATTTGCAAAATCCTGCATCACTCTATTAAACAGAGTTCCCCAGGATTGCCTCTTTGTGTGTTTTGTGTTACCCTCTCCAAGGTGACATTAAACAGAATAGTGGAGAGCAAATCACCCTGTCACAATCCTCAATTAACTTCAAATGCTTTTGATAAAGTGCCCTCAACCTTTACTTTACATACTGTTCTTCTCAGTCTTGGACCAGTCTTATTAGTTTGTTGGGTACTCCTGCATCTTGTATTGCCTTCCAGAGTTGATCCCTTTTGATATTATCATAAGCTTGTTCAAAATCAATGAACAGCTGGTGGATGTCGATGTTATAACATTTTTCAAGGGTCTGTCTGATGGTAAAAATCTGATCTGTAGTGGATCTGTTAGTTCTGAAACCATGCTGGTAGTCTCCTAGATACTCTTCTACATATGTACTGAGTTGCCACACTGTGATTTTTCTTAATACTTTATATACTATACAGAGCAGTGCAATTCCTATATAATTCGAACAGTCAACTTTGTCATGTTTCTTAAGTATAGGGCACAGTATAGCTGTGTACCACTCTTCTGGCATATTTTCTTTTCACCGTATTTCTACTATAATCTCATGCAAAACCCTTATTAGTTTTTCTCCATCATATTTTATCATTTCTGCTATAATACTGTCTTCTCCTGGAGCTTTATTATTTTTAAGAGCTTTGACACTACCTTTAACTTCTTCCAGTGTAGGTTCCTTGACAGTTTCCTGGTACTCGTCCTGTCTGTTTACTGCCTGCCTACCTCTTCTACCATAACAGCATCCATTTTACCTTCATTTTCCAATTCTGTATTCAATAGTTCACTAAAATACTCCGCTCATCTGTCTAAAATCTGATTTTTTCCTCCAATCAGGTTTCCCTGGGTTAGAAACCTTTCTTTATATCTTTCACCTGCATATAGAATTACCTTGTTTTCTGAGCAGTCTTTCTCTCTTCTAACTTATCAATCCACTGCTTTTCAAATTCTCTCTTTTTCCTCCTACATTCCTTATCTGCTTCCTTTCTCTTCTCCTGGTATTCTTCTACAGTAGTTCCTGTTCTCCTCTGCAGCATTCTTTTTCTTGCCTCATTCCTTTATTCTACCTTACTTCTACAATCTTTATTGAATCATACCTGGGTTCTTAATTGCTTCTTTCTACCCAGTACAGTTTCAGCTGTCTCCTGTATCATCCCTCCACTGTTTCCCATCTTTCTTCAATATCCACTCCTGTCCAATCTTTGGCTTCATTAAGTCTATTTGTCAAAATAGTTTCATACTGTTGTACTGTATTTTCATAATTTCTTAACTTAACACCATCAAACCTTCGCACATTAGTTTTCTCGGTCTGTCAGTAATTGGCTTTCCTCTGCCTGTATTTCATTCTTACCAAATAGTGATCACCATCTCCATCTGCACCACAACAATTATCCACTTCTGATACACCAGAAGCATGTCATCTATCTATGAGTACGTGATCAATCTGATTCTTTGTGATCCCATCCTTCCTTTGCATCCATGTGCTTTTAATAATCATGTTACTGCCCATGGAAAAATCAATTAGTCTGATACCATTGTCATTAGAAGCTTCATGCAGAATCTCTTAACCAGCTGCTTTCTTGTAAGCAATTTCTCTTCCTACTTGAGCATTGAAGTCCCCCGTAATCACCTTAACATTATGCTTTGTCACCCTTGCTATTTCCTGTTTCAGTTGTTTATAGAATATACCTTTTTCCATGAGCTCTACATCTTCTGTTCGAGCATACATATGTACAAAGGATATATTGAGGAATTGGGCTTTCATGTGTAATATACAGATTCTTTCACCAACAGGCTTAAATTTCAATATGACAGCCTTCTGAGCATTATCAACCAGAAAACCTGTGCCTCCGTATCCTCTGCCTCCATAGCTGTAGAACAATGTATGTGTCCCAGATGCTAATATTCCACTTCCTTTGTCCTTTGGTTCTGTAATTAGCTCTTTTCCTAGGATGGAGTTGTTAGTGCTACATCCAATGCTCCTCCTTTAGCCAGGCTTGGGACTGACACTGTGATTTCCATGGTATCTCCCAGTGGCAGAGTTCAAAAAAGCTAAACTGTGAAGAAAAATTTCCTTATCACGGAAAAAGTTGGACTGCCAATGTGAACTATTGTGGTGCCTTTGCTGTTCTGCTATGGTGTCAAATGGTGCCTGAGCTTCTTACCTCTCTTCCTTTTCCATCGCCACCTGTGTGTTGGGCAATGACAGTTCAGAAAAGTCAACCAGAACCCTGGGTCAGAGGAGACTTACTGGACTTGTTCCCTTCACTGAGTCTCACCGAGTCTTTCCTTTTCATCCCGTCCTGTAAGTCTCCTCTGACCCAGGGTTCTGGCTGCCTTTTCTTAACTGTATCCCTTTCCCTAAAACTCTCCAGTCCTTTTCTTCAACCCTCTTCCTTCCTCTTCAACTCTTCTGCCAGAAGAAGAAGCCTCTCGCTCCAAAAATGTTAAAGGTTAAATCCTTTTTTGTGTGTGTTCCTCTGATGTTGCTTGGTGAGTGATTTTTTATCTACCCATTTACATTATACTGTCATAACTTGCAGGCCATAACGTGGAAACAACCAAATTATGAAGAATCCAATATGACTGCTCGAAAGTACTGATTCGAGGGATGTCATATGATCACTTTCCAATCTCAGCCAAGTGCCAGACCTACTTCCGATTTGTAGTCACTCCTTGTAAAGTCAGCTGCAACAGTGCCCAGACATTGAGGGATGAGAAGACTCTGCATGGCCTGCAGATGACAGTACGCATCATCTGGCTGTCAAAAGCGATATGCTGACAGTCACATTTCCTGAGCTAACAGGTGGGGAAGTGGCTGAGTTTCATCAGCAGGTGTTGCAGTCCTTTGTGCTCACTTCAAACATATGCAGTTTCCTAAAACCATAATCATAACAGAGAGTGCATGTTGCACCATAACTGTATAAGAGTTAAGGATAATAAACTAATGGTCTCATTAAGATGAAGGAAACGAACCTATGCTGAACCTCATAGCACAATTAGTAAAGGAGAATAAGTTATTGGAAATTAAAAAAATTAATAATATCTGTTGCATCAATTGTAAAGAGCTGTGTGATCACTCAAAAGAAGCATAACTCAATGTAGAAGGCTGATTTAGGAATTGATATTTCTGTAATATTAGAACTTTTCCATATTTTGCAAGCAATTTTAGTAATATGTATTTTTATGCTAATTTATGGTACGAAACCCAAGGCAGCATGATGAATTAGATCTAAAACTGAATCAATTGAGGTGTTGCAACCTACAGTGCATTCAGTATGATCCAAGAAAGTCATCATTAAGCTATATCAAAACAGTGATTGCAATTGTGACTGCCCAAAATAGACCCACTGCCAAAAACAAGCACCACATAAAATCTGGTAATTTACCCTTCCTCACAATGTGATAATGTAGTGATTTTGTACTTTTTTAAAGTGACCTGTTTTTGTGGGAACTTTCATGCTGTAAAGATTATATACGAGATATGTTAGTCACAAAAAGTCCGTAAACACATCAGAAGATGTATAACGCTGATGTAAACTCAAAAACTTTTGAATGGTGAAGCAGCATGTAATGTCAGTAGCACTGAAAAATGGATATGTAAGAGAGAGCAGAGGGCTGGAAGACCGTCCTTTGTTGGTCAGGGCCACAGACAGTCATGCTATCAAGTGTCAGAGTGTCCACAGATGACCAGCGAAATGGCTTTAAGAACTTCTGCTAGTTTGTTATTTTTTGGGACAGTGAACTAGTCTGATTGGTGTTTGAAATGTTTTGGCAGTTACTGGATTGGAGAAATCCTTCTTGTTTTCTGAGTTGTCAGACTTAGAAATATTCTGACTATTGTTTGACTATGAAATATTTTCAACTTTCATTGGACTTTAAAATATTTGTGATAGCTGCTGAACTTAAAGTTATGCAAGCTCAGGGGGCTGGATTTTATGTAGCCAACTATGGACTTTGAAATATTTTAGGTGACGTTTGAGCTGAATATTTTATATGAGGCAGCAATATTGCAACAGATTGAATGTTTGTGTTTCGATCAGTAGCTATGTAAACTACGTGTAACTAACAATGTTTTATTATGGTTGAGGATTTAGTAAATGCTGTGGAGTTAAGTAACTGTTACATTTAAAGAATACGTAGTCCTGAACGAACTGTGACAGAAGCCTGAACAACATGGGACTGACCATACTAGGACATGCATTCATACATTGAAATAGTGCACGGATAATGGCTAAGCACTAGCCAAAATCTAGATTTGCCTAATAAAACCTGAAAGAAAAAGACAACTGATTGCTGTGATCTATCATTTGAAAATCATATCACAGTCATTGAGTGTGTCCACATTCCTAATGGAAGGAACTTGATGGTTTAAAGAATGTGCATGTCACTGCATTTTGTTAAAAATAGGCATTGCTCTTCTGATCATTGATGACTTTGTTAAATTTTAGTGGGCATGAAATTAAAGCTGTGCATCTCCTATCTGGCCCTCTAGACTCCCATGTACGTGAGAGACATAAAGAGTTATTTTATAAAGACCAAAGGAAGGAGTTGTCTTGCAGTTGGGTAGTCATGAAAATAGCACACTGTTCTGCTGAAAATATATTTAATTGGAGGTGCATTGCTATATACATATAGAGAGTGTAGCGATTTGTTAGTTATAAAGCCATTTAATTCAGTGATGGTACTCGGAACATGAGTAAACTGCAAAAATGAAATTATAAATGTATGTGAAATTTTAAAGTTCAGAACATAAACTCAGTGTAAATAAAATCTTCAATAAAATGAATTATGCATCTGAAATAGCTTTTTATCTCATCACAAACATTAGACATTATTAGTAAATGTAATGTCTTCTGTTTGTGACATGATAAAAAGTTATGTGTAAATTGCTGCTGCACTGGAAGCATCCTTTTTGCCATGTCATGTGGTCTTCACTGGAAGTTCAGTCTTTTGGTCCTTGGAACTGATACAGAAGATTGATAAGAGTGTATGAGCTATTCAGAATCTGAAAATAAAGAAATTATATCATTCTTTCTTATGCAATCACATTTTAACATTTGGTAAATATATTTCATTTTAGTGACAGTAACACTGTTAATGTAACTATAATATTGTTTAAATCTGCAAGTGCAGGCACATACAGATACTGCTATTGCATTCATGAGCCCCATGCTCTATGAATGAATCAACAGCAAGAACTGTGCAGTATAGTACAGGTTACTTTACATAAGACATATTGTAAGAGAGGGTTATGAATGAGGGTAACTGAGACCCACCAAATCTGTATCCATACCCAAAAAATGTACTGAAATTACGCTTCTGAATCTGTTCTTTCTTAACTGTTCTGTTATACATATTGAAAATGTCCAATTGGAAGTATGTAGTTCCTGTATGTAACTGGGTAATTCAAGCGGAACATGAGGTACCAACTGATTAATGGAATGATGAGTGTGGAATATAAAATGAGCAGCTAAAGCAAACATGCAGTGAGGTTTCAAAAGCTTTGAAAACAACAAGCTATGTAGGTTTAAATACATGTTTGTTGCATTTTGTAATTATTCTATGTAATAATAACTAAATTTAGTCACTAATTTCACAGAAATATATTATAAGTACACAGTAAATTAAGTTCAATGACAAATAAATGTTTAAAGAATTTTTTTTAAGGAAATGAAGGTAACTTAATTTTTAGAATTTTACAATGCACTCTTTATTAACATACTTTGAGGAAGATAAAACTTCAAATTAATTGTTGTGCACAAATGTGAGTTTCACTTGATGATATCTCAGCAACTTGAAATATTATTTCAAGACTTTCCTTCAATGGAAACATGATACTACTGAAAATATTAGAAATCAATAAGTATATCACTCAGAACGCTTACTTTTTTTTAAATAAGCAAGCCAATTTCTGCTTCATTAGGAAACTGGATAATTACAACATTACAGTCACTTTATGAGCTGCAAAAAATTTCTATTCCTATGAAATTTGTATTTAACATCAGCTTAATAATCCTAAATATAGCTTCAGTATTACAGGATATCTCTCTCTTTCCCAAATTATTTTTTCAGTTGCTGGAAGCTGCTGACGGCCTAAGAAACCCAAAACTAGATATCATAGATAAAATAAAAAAAAGTTGTTACAAAACATCAAGGAAGTGAGCATTTGTTGGTAGTATTTTTTGCTTACGTTCATGGAAATACATAGCTCCTATCATATACCTAACTAAAAAAAAGTGCCATCACAGGCTCTCAGCTTGTGTCACATCATCTCTCAGATACTAAGCATAGTGAGTACATTTGTTTATAATAAGAGTAACTGTATTCAGTCTTTCAGCAGCAGGAATTGCAAAAGGCATGGCCCTGTTACCAAATTTCAATGATGGAATGGAAGACATTAATGAGGCTATGTTCATGATGTGCTTGGTGGTTCCTCAAAGACATTGATTACATTTCAGTACACTGCCATGTTAGCAGTGGAAATTTATAATTTCTTGCTGACGTTTTTAAATTTTTAAGCAATCTGACTGAATTTTGGTGTCTGCTGGTTGGTCAGCCTGTCCTAAATTGCTTGTGGTTTTGCTGAATCATTTCGTAAGAATAATGGGACACAGTCTTCAGCAAGGACAGACCCAATGTCCTTCACATTCTTATCTCTCTATACAAGGGCTCTGTCTACAATAATCTGTGATACAATATAACTGATTCTACAAAGGGCCTCCTCATTTCATATCTTATCAGTCCACAAAAAATTTCAGCATCCTTCTGTAACACCACATCCCAAAAGCTTCGGTTCTTTTATCTTCAATTTTCCCACAGTCCATGGTTCGCTTTGAAACAATGCTGTTTTCTAGCATACAGTCTCAGAAATTTCTTCCTCAAATTGAGACCTTTGTTTAATAATATGCTGCTCTGCAAAACTTAAGCATGAGATCAATTAAGTAACACACCATGTTAACTATTTGGTTGAACTAAATGAAAGTGCAAGAACATGGTGTCAGAGGTCTCTGAATCATGCACAGAAAGTTGGACATCAGACAATGCAAAGTCATCATGCCTATAGCACCCAATGGAGTTAGTCCCACAACATGAGGCAGTTCAAGGAACAGGAAAAGATGTTGTGTGAAATAAGCAAAAGCTACAATGGACTGTTGTGGCGTTTATCACTACAACATGGCTTGGAGACAACATGTGGATAACCACACATGGGGAAGAATTATCAGGAAACTGGAAGACAAATGATGTGAGCTGAATGTAGCCCAGGAGTATGGCATTGCACACAGCATTGTCTCATGTATATGGGAAGTGTTTTGACAAACAAGCTCTCCAGCCCAAATGAGAGGAGGTGGTCAACCATGGTCAGCTACAGCAGCAGATGACCACTGCATTGTGCACCAGGCAAGAAGAGACCCATGTCAAACAGCTGGTGCAATTGTGGCCACATTTAATTGTACTACAAGGCAAGCAATCTCACCCTCCAGAGTGGCATGGTGACTGTGTGGGAGTGGTCACTTTGCCTGACAACCAGTACTTTGTGATCCATTGACACCCTCACGTCACAAGCACCGTTTGCATTGGTGACAAGAGCATAAGGACTGGACCAATGAGAAGTGGGGTCATGTGCTCTTCTCAGATAAGAGCAGTTTCAGTCTGAGTAATGATTCTGGACATATCCTCATATGGCAAGAGGGGAGAATATGTAATCCACAAAGGGACATTGTTGAACATGATCATTCTGGTGGTCCAGGTGTTACAGTGTGGGGGCATTACATTGCGTGGGTGTACTGATCTTCAAATCTTTGAACATGGTACACTCATAGGATTGCTTTGTAGTCTAACTGTCTGTCTGTCCATCTGTTAACACTCACTTTCTCACAAAGGCAGAAGAATGAAGTTCAAAGTTATGTTACATACTAAGGTCTACAGTCCCTTGGCAGAGCAAAAAAAATTATCCTTCTAAGTCAGTGCAGATAAAAGTTGCAGCCATTTATGTCATATATTTTGATACTTGCAAACTCACTAATCAAATGGTACTGAAGTACCTGTGTTTTTAAAATTCGGTGTTCCTCCTGACAGAATTCTGAAGGAAAAGGCACTGTGCAAGTACAGCAATTGTGAAATACAGGAAATCTATTCACAGTTGTGAATATGGGCAACCTACAAATGTATAATGGAATTATGACATTGAAAATTTGTGACAGACCGGACTTAAAGCCATATTTCCTACTTGCCATGAATGGTCGCCTTAACTATTTTTTAAGTGGTATCTCCCACTTAATGAGAGCAGTTGTCTTAGCTGCCCATTTTTGAAATTGCACTAAGGAATTAGGGCACTGAGCTTCAGGCTGGTGGAGACAGGGTGCAGGGGTCAAAACTCAGGGGCTTGGCATGTTGCCTCCACCTTCCCATCCCTGAACCACCTGCTCCAATTACATTTTTTTATTTTTATTTATGAAAGAGATAGGCAGGTTAAGCAAACTGTCATTATTGATACAATTGCCCTTCTATGGGTAAAGAAATTATCTAGACAGCAAAACAAAACATTAAAGCAAACAACAGAAAGGCCACCTTTTCCAGTGGAACCTACATTACACACTACAGCTATGGCTTCTAGTGACAAAACTACAGCTACTACAGACAAGACATCTGCAGATCCTTCTAACACACCACTGGGGCCAGACATGTCTTTACAAATACAAGGTCCATATAGTTCCCTCACATGTTCCAGTCCATAAAATGACATGTGCATAAGGTTAACTTCTCATACCCAGCACAACCCAATTGTGGGGAAGGTTCAAGAAAACACTACCCACATAATTTCCAAAATATTGGCACTATCACTGGTGGTGTTGGAGGTGAGTGAATCTTTCCAACAAGAAGGTCCAAAAATCAAGATAGTGCTGGTCACCATCATGGTAAAGATACAATATGGTTAAACCCTTCATGCATGTCACTGCATGCATCTTTGAATGTGGATAAAACTTCGTATCCAGGACAAGAAGGGAGGAGGGAATCACTGCAGCTGGGAACATACACTGAATAAGGGTCAACATGGTTTTATCAATCACCACATCTCCACAGCAGTTCCACACTCCAAACAGTGTTCATCTGTATCAGGTATATGGCACTGGAGTGTCTGCAATACATATAGAATGGAGTCACTGGCAATTTGTACATTTATGATTGACCTCCAAATACCAGGCTACTCTGGCACCTGAATCAGGGAGAGTGCCATGCACTGAACATAAGACCACTGGCCATGTAAACAAGAGAAGATAACTATTGATTGGATTCTGGGGATGGCCTTGCAGCATCTGACAATAAACGTCACAGACACTTCATGGCCACTGCCTCAGCAGGTCAACATTGACATAACCAAAGCCCATAAAAAAATCCTTAACATTAGATACTGTCAGGGAAATATATGCCACTGGAAAAGATGGTTCATGAGAGGGGGGGGGGGGGGGGGGGCTAGTTGTTCAATCAGAATTCCCTTGAAGCTGCTCTGGTAGTGGTCCACATCCTCATCGTCATGGTGACATACAAAGCAGCTGCTCTAACCTACAGGTTGACCATTCCAAGATCACTCTCTGTGGTAGAGAGGGAGAGCACGTTGCATTGCACTTTGATGATCATTCTGTCGCAGGCAAAGTAATCAAAGACCTTATGTAGACTGCATGCTGTTGTCATTGGTACTGGGAGGAACACAGCCAGATTCTGTATCCTGGACACCAGACAGACATTGAAACAACACACCCACTAGATGATGTTCAAAGGCTACAGCAAGTTGCTGTGGACATCTGTATTTAAGCACTGTTGAAGAGGATGAGCAAGATTTGCTATTCATTGACTGTCACATGTAAAGATAACCCCAAAACATTTAATCAATACCCTGGACTGGGTATGAGGCCAAGCTCCCTTCTGGGAGACCGCCACTGAAGATCATCAGCCCAGATTTCTCCAAGTTCATGTGGCTTCCAGCGGTGGCACTGTATCAGGCAGTCCAGTCCAGTGATCTTTGGGCTTTGTCTGGTGTATGCAATAAAAACACCTGATCGTCCATAAAAATTTGGCAGAAAAAGCTATGATCTTTCAGTGTTAAGTCCATGCAGCCAGCACCAAGTCCATGTGACAGTGGCTCCACGGCATGATGTACATAGCTGCTGACAAGGAGGAACCTTGTCTCACAGAGTGGGTGATAGTGAGTTGCCTGCTGTACAAAATTGATGGTAATATGTTAAGTCAAGCCATGCAGAAGGCACATGATGGTGTTAATGAAGGGATGGGGGAGGTCCAGCCGCTGCAGTATCTTCTCAAGATAGTCGTGGTGTACCTTATCAAAAGCATGGCCAAAGGCCACTAGCACCAAGGGCCCATGTAATGATATGTCTCCCCCAGTGAGATGACATCAC
Source organism: Schistocerca piceifrons (assembly GCF_021461385.2). Lineage (NCBI taxonomy): Eukaryota > Metazoa > Arthropoda > Insecta > Orthoptera > Acrididae > Schistocerca > Schistocerca piceifrons. The sequence continues at coordinate 567,571,376 of NC_060138.1, forward strand.
TGTAATCACTGAGCGCCATCTGGATGTTGCTGTTACCAGCAACACATGTCTGGTCCATAGAGACGACTTGGGGTAGGACACTCCAAATGCAGCAGCCAAAATCCTCATAAAGATCTTGAAACAAGCTTAATAGGCTGGTAAGTGTCAACTCCTCTTCCAGCAGATAGCTTGGGAACTGATATAAGTATGCCATCGACAAAGGCAGGTACCATCTGCACTGCAGGGAACATCATTTCTTGGTAAATTGCAACCAATTGGGCCACAATAACATCTCGGAGCTTATGATAAAACTGTATCAGGAGATCATGTGGGCCTGGTAACTATTTGGTCACCCCTTTGAGGAGTGTGTCAGTGACTACTCCATCATTATGGGGTCCATGAGGGTCGCCATCACATCTCCATTGAGGGGCCAAGACAGTAAGTTGAGGACTTCATCCACCTCCAGAGTGTCATGATCTTCTGCAGCATAGAATCGTCAGCAATGATCCAAGAAAGCGTTGGTGATATCCTTTCAGCTTATCAGGACTGGCCATCTGGCACATACTGCATGCTCCTTGAATCTGCGACACTGATGAATAATGTGATGCATCTCTCCTCGATCTAATCCCGACTGTGTGTGTGTGTACAAGTGTGCCTTTGAGAAGGAATTGTGTAAGTGCAGTGATCTTCATTTGCAGTTGCCAGATACCAGCCTGCCATCCTGTCAATGGTGGCTGTGCAGATATCTACTGTAGGAGCATAAAATGGTATTCTGTGGTGTTTCATTGCCAACATATTGCCTCTAGACTGCAGTGCATCATTGTACTCCACAGATCAGTTTTTGCAAAATCGAGCAACCATCAGATCATGGAAGGATACATAGGATGCCGCCTCTTACACTTTTTCTGCCGGCACTCCAGACCTTGAGGAGAATGACATTTGTCTTCCACGAGCTCCTGCTCTGCCACATTCTCTGTCTTGGGAGGGAGACGGTAGAGACATAGGGACCATGATCAGTGAACGCCATCAGCCATGTCTCAGCATGAACCATCTCCACTGTGAGTCCCTGGGATACACAGTGCTGGTCAAGGCAACTCAACGAATGTCCAGCAGTGTATGTGTATCCCTGTCAGGCACTGTGAGTACTCCACCAGGTAAGGTCTTGTACCAGCAATTGCTGTTCCAGGTACATGCTACAATGAGACATTTTATCCTGTGTTGACAGGGCACAATTTATGTCACCCCCGAGGTTGGTATGAGCATAGCATCACTTGAATGAAGGTGCGACCACCTCCGCATAAAACCTCAAATGGTCTCTCTTCTTCTCCATACCAGAGGGGACACACAGATTCACGATTTTGCTGCCACAATATGTGTTAGCAAGTTGGTGTTGATGTAAGGTAGGTCACATCATCAATCATGATGCCTTCCTTCACAAGAATGACCGTATCACCAGAGTTGTCCTTGCATGGCACCTGGTATATGTCATATCTATAAAGAGATGGGAATTTGTCAAGGTCCACTTCCTGTAAAAGTGCGAAGCCGAGATCTGCCAAGTTCAACATGTCATGAAAAATCTTCATCTACGTCTACATGAATACTCTGCAAATCAAACTTAAGTGCCTGGCAGAGGCTTCATAAAACCACCTTCACAATAATTCTCTATTATTACAATCTCGAACAGCTCGCGGAAAAACGAACACCTATATCTTTCTGTATGAGCTCTGATTTCCCTTATTTTATTTGATGATCTTTCATCCCTCTGTAGATTGGAGTAGACCTAAACAAAATATTTTCGCATTTGGAGGAGAAAGTTGGTGATTGAAATTTCGTGAGAAGATTCTGCCACAACGAAAAACGCACAAATCGTGTATCATGTCCGTGACACACTCTCGCCTATACCAAACGTGCTGCTCTTCTTTGAACTTTCTCTATGTACTCCATTACGACTCCGAGGTTATCTACTTCCAAGTTACATATGTTGAGAGCTGTTCAGGATTCGAATTCTGGAATATTTACTTCTTCTTCTTCTTTGGTGGAGGAATTTCGGAAGGCTGTGTTTAGTAATTTTGCTGTCGTCGATGGTATTTCCATTGCTGTCACACAGAGAATTCATTGATTGTGTCTTACCACTAACGTACTTTATGTACCACCACAATCTGTTTCGATTTTCTGTCGGGTTTCGAGACAAAGTTTCGTTGTGGAAACTATAAGAGTCGTTCAGTAAGTAATGCCCCACATTCTGGCAAAAGGCAGAGCCGTAGTACAACGTCAAAATGGCTTCTATGTACGACTCACGCTACAAGCAGTGTGCTGTTATTGAATTCTTGTGTGCAGAAAAAGAAACAGTGGTGAACATCAATAAATGTTTGTGTGTAGTGTATGGCGATGCTGCAGTTGATAGGAGTACAGTTGGGCGAGGGGTAAGGAAAGTTACAACCTTAAGAAATGCAGAAACAGAGCTCCATGATCAGCCACGTCCTGTCACGGCCACTGCTCCAGACATGCTGAATCGTGTGGATGCCGTTATTCTTGTCGACCGGCGCATCACAACTCGACAATTAGTTCTGCAGTAGTCGGTCAGCATTGGAAGTGCGTCTGCAATGGTCGAGACTCTCGGATATTCAAAGAGGTGCTCATGATGTGTTCCACGAATGCTCACAATGGACCACAAGATTCAAAGAAAGGTCACTTCATCTGAATTGTTGGAGCATTTTGAGACTGACAGAGAGGCCTTTCTGTCATGGATCGTTGCAGGGGTTGAAATCTGGGTGCACCACTTTGGCCAGAAACAAGAAGGTAGTCTTGGCATCGCCCTCATTCACCATAAAACGAGAAATTCAAGAGAACCCCCTCTGGCAGGAAAGTCATGGTGACAATCTCCTGGGATTGTGATGGCGTCATTCTTGTGGATGTGATGCCAAGAGAGTCGACCATCGATTCAGAGGCATATGTGAAGACTCGGAGTGGCCGAGCGGTTCTAGGCGCTATAGTCTGGTACCGCGCGACCGCTACGGTCGCAGGTTCGAATCCTGCCTTGGGCTTGGATGTGTGTGATGTCCTTAGGTTAGTTAGGTTTAAGTAGTTCTAAGTTCTAGCGGACTGATGACCTCAGAAGTTAAGTCCCATAGTGCTCAGAGCCATTTGAACCATTTGAACCAAGAACCATTTCCGACGTGTTCGATCGGACAAGAATCCAGTAGAAATACTGCTGCAACACGATAATACACTTCCCCACACAAGTCTGAGAATCCAGGAACACATTGCGAAATTGGGCTGGACATTATTGGCTCATCCACCCTAAGAGTCCAGATCTGGCATCCTCAGACTTCCATCTCTTTGGACCGCTTAAAGATTCTGTACGGGTAACACACTTTGAAACTGATGACAGTGTCAGTCATGCAGTGATACCATGGCTATGCCTACAGAACAAGAACTTTTACCAGCATGGAATACATGCTCTTCCATAACGTAGGTGTACAGCCATAGAACCTGACGGAGACTACGTAGTAAATAGGACATGGACAAGATATATTGATGTATATCGCCACCAAATTCTGACTCGTAACAACAAAATGTTCTGATAAAAAAAGTGTAGCATTACTAATCGAACGACCCTCGTATTATAAACATCTCACATTGAAGTCCGTGCTAAATTTCGAGCTTTTGTAAAAGACTGCTTAAATTTGGCATTCTCTCTTTGTTGTTTCTGCAACAGTGTTCTAACCCGTTTTGTGTACCAAGGAGGATAAGCTCTGTAGTTTTGTTGATTTATTTGGTTAAAATCTCTCAGTTGCTGTCGATGCTATTTCCTTTAATTCATGCCAAATCTTGTCTAGACTTACATTATTAATTTGGAAGAAGTGGAGATTTTCTCTCAGGAAGGCGTCACGAGAATTTTTATCTGCTGGTTGGAACAGGTATATTTTTCAGAATGAGATTTTCACTCTGTAGAGGAGTGTGCGCTGATACGAAACTTCCTGGCAGATTAAAACTGTGTGCCGGACCGAGATTCGAACTCGGAACCTTTGCCATTCGCGGGCAAGTGCTCTACCAACTGAGCTACCCAAGCACGACTCACGCCCCCTCCTCACACCTTTACTTCTGCCAGTACCTCGTCTCCTACCTTCGAAACGAGGTAGGAGGCGAGGCACTGGCAGAAGTAAAGGTGTGAGGAGGGGGCGTGAGCCGTGCTTGGGTAGCTCAGTTGGGAGAGCACTTGCCGCGAATGGCAAAGGTCCCGAGTTCGAGTCTCGGACCGGCACACAGTTTTAATCTGCCAGGAAGTTTCAGGTATATTTTTCGTTTATTTCTGAAGGATTTTGGGGTTACAATATTCAGTCTCACTACGACAACCCTGTGTTCACTAATCCCTGTACCCATTTTGATGCTCGTTATTAGCTAAGGATTTTTTGTTGCTAAGAGGTCGAGTGTATTTTCAGAACCGTTTAGCGTTCGCGTGGGCTCATTCTCTAACTGCTCGAAATAATTTTCAGAGAATGTGTTTAGCACAATTTCGGATGATGTTTCACGTGTACCTCTGGATTTAAACATGTATTTTTCGCAACAAACGGAGGGTAAGTTGAAATCAGCAACGACTACTCTGGAGAGCCAAAGAAACTGTTACACCTGCCTACTATCGTGTAGGACCCTAGCGAGCACGTGGAAGTGCCGCAACACGACGTCGCATGGACTCGACTGATTTCTGAAGTAGGGCTGGATGAAACTGACGCCATGAATCCTGTAGGGTTGTCCATAAATCCATAAGAGTACGAGCGGATGGAAATCTCTTGTGAAAAATACGTTACAGGGCATCACAGATATGCTCAATAATGTTCATTACTGGGAAGTTTGGTGGCCAGCGGAAGTGTTTAAACTCAGAAGAGTGTTCCTGGAACCACTCTGTAGCAATTCTGGATGTGAGGGGTGTCGCATTGTCCTGCTGGAATTGCCCTCGACTGTCGGAATGCACAATGGACAAGAATGGATGCAGGTGATCAGACAGGATGCTTACGCATGTGTCACCTATCAGTGTCGTATCTGGATGTATCAGGGGTCCCAAATGACTCCAGCTGCACACGGCACATTACATAACCTCCACCTGCTTCAACAGTCCCCTGCTGACATGCAGGGTCTATGAATTCATGAGGTTGTCTCTACACCTGTACATGTCCATCCGCTCAATATAATTTGAAACGAGACTTGTGTGACCAGGCAATATGTTTACAGGCATCTACAGTCCAATGGTGGTGTTGACGGGCCCAGGCAAAGTGTAAATCTCTGTATCGTTCAGTCATCAAGGCCTTCAAAGCCCATATTGATGATGTTTCATTGAATGGTCCTTACCACCAAGTCTGTGCCAGCCAATTTCTCCTCCGGATCAGTTCCCCCTTCATGTTGCAAGAACCAGTGCTACGGGGTGCTCATGTAGTGTGGAATGTCTGTCTGTAGTGCCCTGCTACCACATCGAGGGCTCCTCAGGGTCGACTGGAGACGATACTTCTGTCGACAGTTGATGATCACGTGGTACAGATAGAAATGCCCCCACATACATCAATGAGACCACCGTCATATCGGGTGACTTCTTGTCCTCACCCAGTAGCAGTTGCGTGATGCAAGTTTGCATACAGTTTGATCTGAGATGGCCCTCTTGGCAGCAATCAGAACACATGTTCAACTGATCATCATACGTTACGAAGCATGGCATATCTCTATGTTCAACCAGGACAGGACATATTTAGTAAGATCTGCGCACTCCTGGTGTTTGGCAACATTGGTATGCATCTGGGTATGTGGTAAAGTGTGCCTACTTTTTCTGCCATATAGCTAATACCATTGCCAAAAGGTCTCAACGCTGCAATCACCACCTGTGCTGGCACCGCAAAGGGTAGCTCGAACACAAGGGCTGTTCTCTGACTGAGACCTGCATGCTCTGCTTTCGTGGAACCAATATGTGTGTCCAAATGTCGGGACTGAAGGTCGCTCATCTTTTTGAGAATTCTTTCACAGTCTGTTTCATCCATCAGTTACATCTAGACTACGCTGCTAGCAGTGGAGAGATGAATCCCTACTAGCTCATGATAATCAACACGAACGTCATCTCATAAAAACTGCTCAATTTTCAGTACCTTTGGAACTGAGCTTCAATGTAGATTTTCGTTGTGAAAATTTCATGGTGCGTCAAAGGAAGTAGGTTGCTTGGAGACTCATGTAGATCATAACAACGAGTGCACGCTGTCGTAGGAGGGATGTAAACAGGACGTCCATGCCACTCTACTGCTGAAGGCAGACTGTCCACTTCAGCTATTCAAAAAATGGCTCTGAGCACTATGGGACTTAACATCTAAGGTCATCAGTGCCCTAGAACTAAGAACTGCTTAAACCTAACTAACCTAAGGACATCACACACATCCATGCCCGGGGCAGGATTGGAATCTGCGACTGTAGTGGTCGCGCGGTTCCAAACTGAAGCGCCTAGAACCGCTCGGCCACATCGGCCGGCTTCGGCTATTCATGCATGTTTTACAGCTAGACGAAAACTTCCACAAGTCATCGTCCATGTGTCATTAATATGTATACATGTACTTATTATAATTACTGTACAGTGGAGACATTTAATCGAAAGTCACTTGCCTGCTATTGATGGATAAATGTCCGCCCCTGGTAGCTGAGTGGTCAGCGCGACAGAATGTCAATCCTAAGAGCCAGGGTTCGATTACCAGCTGGGTCATAGATTTCCTCCGCTCAGGGACTGGGTGTTGTGTTGTCCTACTCATCATCATTTCATCCCCATCGACGCACAAGTAGCCGAAGTGGCGTCAAATCCAAACACTTGCACCTGGCGAACGGTATAGTGGTGGATAAGTATGATATTGCAGTACCTGTGTTTGTAAGAAGTACAATGCAGTGCTGCTTTGGACATGTATGCGTGTGTAGCATATCAACCGTAGTTGGTCAAAAAATATGCCAGAGTGGAAATGAGTTGCAACAGAGTCGCTAGCAACATACGCTAGCAGAAGAATGGAATCCTTTCCTCACTTTCCACCACAGAAGTGTTTAGAGTACATGCCTTAAGCCCTAAACGAAAATAGTCCGGAGTTTATAAGTACTCGGCCATTTTCGTGTACTAAATTATTGTCATCTCAGTATCACACTCTACACCATGAGCATGTGACACTTGGAGCGACATCCTGGAGGGCAGTACAGGATTCGCAGTTCGACCACGAGACGGGGCATCTGTCCTGAATCATGAGAGATCTGCCGCCAGAGCAGGGAGCCACCCGCTCACTTCAGGAGACCACGGCCATAGTCAGCTGCACCAGCGTGCTGTCTTCACAGTCACAGACGTAGATATTGCTGACAGCGGCATTTGAGTGGCATCTTGCTTGGCCCCACTCTTTGCACTGACAGCAACGCCAGATGTCTATTATTTCACAAGGGAGGCCACTGGGCGCCTCCACCAAGCTGTTCCTGATGTACTACGGCTGAGGTACAGAACAAAGAAGTTAAATGGATAAATCCACTGTCGTCCTGATGTCTAATTTCACTCTCCTTGAGTGACAATGTAAAACATGCATGCAGAGTCCTGAAGGCACTGAAAATGTGAAACACTATTATACACTTGTGTGCAAAAGTTAAGGATGAAAGTAACTTTCACATGATGTGCGACTGCCAAGTAACATAGCTCGCTGAAACTTGGACCATATGTAGAAAGAACTGCTGTAATATAGTATATAAGATAACTGAAAAATATATGCAATGTGACCCAATGGATATTATACTTTTATTCAAAGACAATAATTACACTGAAGTCACCGCAACTGGCGTTGTTTCCCTAGATATTACAAATGGAGGGACATGGTTCTTAAGAGGGTGTATGATCACCATGGATAGCAATGTATCTGTGCTACATTCTCCCACGATAACCTCAAGATTGGTGACGAGTTGTTGTGCTAGGACATTCCAGTGTGGCTGACAACTGCTGAATGGTTGTTGATGGATGTAAACATGCTGCAGTACGTCTCCTCAATGCATCCCACATGGGATTTAAGTCAGAGAAATGGACAGGAAAGCTAGTTTGCCGAATATCCTCTCATTCCAAGAGCTCCTCCATCTGCGCTGTTCGATGTGGTTCCACACTGTCATCCATATAAATGAAGTCAGGCGCAAATGTTCTCCTGAAGAAACATACATGGGGAAGGAATACATTGTCACAATAATACTGCCTGGCGAGTATACCATGTTAAAAGATCTGGGGTTCAGTATGCCCATGCAACATTATAACTCCCCACTACATAGTACCTGGGCCACCAAAACGATTGTGTTCAGTAAGGTTCCTGAGCCTTCTGTCGCCACGTGATGGTACATCGATAATTATTATTCAGACTGAATCTGCTCTCATCTGAGAAGAGCGTGTGACTCCAATCGCCATTGGTCAAGGCCCTTGCTCTTGGTCCCATTGCAGATCTTTGAACAAAGTACACTCACCAGTCATCATTTTTGTGACACTGTACTACTTCCAAACGTGCACGTGCTGAAGGGTTCATTCAGACCTGATGTCATTTTTATAGATGAAAATGCATGACCACAGGTAACAGCAAAGCTGGAAGAGCTCTGGGAATGAAACGATATTCAGAGAATGGACTGATCTATTATGCAGTCTTTACCAATATTTTGTAACCAGATGCCAGAGGGTCGTGGGAAACTTCAAGATAGTTGATCGTAGAGGAGTTAGGCTGATGTGCAACACTTTCTGCCCCATCAGATCACAGTTCCCCTTCTACAATGTTCCACTTTTTTATTTGATTTCTCCTTTGGTATGTTCCTGATGCTTCAGGGCCTCTATAGGTTCCAGCATTGATGGATCTTTCCTTTGTTCAGCAGCAACGTCATTTAGTACAGCCATTACTGAGATTTCGTTAACACTGCTGTGTTCTGCCAAAGGACTTTGAAATGCGTATCCTTGTGTTTGTGTGCATTTTTGTGTACCATCCTGACAATGTAGTCCTGAAGCCTCACTGCTCTTCCCACCTGTCGACTTGATGGATCCTTCAAGCTAGTCGGTTTACACAGAGAATGATGGACCACCACAGCAGTGAATGGTTTGCCAAATAAATATGGCCAGAATTTGTTGGTGGCCTTAGCAACTGCAAGGCACCCTTTCTCGGTTATAGAGTATTTCACCCCAGACTTGGAAAGGACTCTGGAAGCATAAACTACCACCTTCTCAGCGCCTTCCTGAGTTTGTACTAGAAACGTACTACTCCCATATCTGCTACTATCAGTTTGAAGTTCTATCTCAATCATACAGTGCTAGGAATGGAGAAAATATTGGCACCTCCGTAATGACAAGAAACATCTTCCTTGAACCTCATTCCAGAAAACTGATCTTCTTCCTCCATAACTTCTTGCATGGAAGTGCCTTAGTACAGAAGTCACCGAGAAAACTTCTCACACTACGAATGTCGAGGAGCCGGGAATCATGAATGCTGTAACTTCTCTCGACCTATACGGACTCCACCACTATTAATTAGGTGCCCCAAGATTTTATTTCTTGGGCGATGATGAAGCATTTTTCCAGGTTCAAGGGGCGGCCTGCAGTCTAAACACATATCAGCATGGCTGTCAAGCCACTAAGATACTTCTCAAATGTCTTAAAAAAAGTCATCCAGATAGTAAAGACACACTGTTCATTTAATGTGTCAGTGCAGGTTGTCCATCACACAGTCCAAGGTGACTAAAGTATTACATAGTCCAAAAAGCATAAATTTCAAATCATAGAGAGTGCCACATGTTCTGAAGGAAGGATCTGAACTAGGGGGTAGGGGGGGGGGGCAGGTCATACTAGTCTCAGGAAACAAGGACTCGAGACAACATACAGCACTTCTTATTAAATAAAACAGTAAACCAGTGAAAAACTGCTTTTAATAAACATTTTAAATACAAGAATGCACTTGTACAATCCGAGAAAACATGCAGCATTTCTTATTAAATAAAACAGTAAACTAGTAAAAAACTGCGAATATCTTACAGGGGGGGGGGGGGGGCAGCTGCCCCTGCCCCTCGCTGGGTACGCCCATGAGTGCAGGCATGGATTTGGGGAATTCTTGTAAATTTCACACAGCTATTGCTGGAAGGTAGTTATTAAGGGACCAATTGGCTCATCGGCTGGCAGGCACAGGCAACGTTGATATTTTGCAAACAATTCTGCAAGGCAGGTTTATGACACCACTCACAGGTGGGAAGGCATAGACGGGAGGGGGGGGGGGGGTACTATTTACAAATGTGAAGTAATCAGGGCAGTACATGGCACAGACGTATTGTGAAGAGCCTATATGTTGCAGTTACTCGTACAACAGCGCTCCTATACCAGGGTGCAAATTAAAGGTCTCCAGGGTGCAGAGCAGTCTGCGGTCACTGAACAAGCTGCCCTCGTCGGGTCGTCCGAGCTGCTAAGGCTCACTACAATGACGGCGATCGGCTGTTTCCCTTCGGCGCTCTACATGGGGTCCATGAGTTTCGCTTGAGGGAATAGTAAGCTGAGTTCCAAGATGGTGGGTGCAGTAAGGCACACAGTGGCCACTTAGCTATGGCGTGAGTAGGAGCGCTACATCTGCAAGGCTGGGCGACCGGGCACTGACGCTGCAGATTCTGTCATTGGCATTGTCGCTGAACCATGCACGTATGGTGTGTGGCGCCATTGCCGAGTTCAGCAGAAGGCCCGTTGTGTATCTCTGATATAATAAAGTCAATGACAGTCTTAACTGTGTTTCTCTGCACACTTCAACATGAGTCATCCCTCTCTCCCAAAACATACCTCTCGATCGTTCTGGCGTATTATAACCCCTTAGCTCCGGGGGTTGTAACAGTGGGCTGCGTCTCCCCACTCCTGGCTTGAAAGCATCTGAAAATTTGCGCTCAGTGGCTGACACTCATCTATTTTGTTCCTCAGTTTGACCAGTTCCTATTGGCTTCCTCCACTGCGTTGTCTGTAGCGGTAGCAGAGCGTGACTCTTCACTGATGGCAATGAGATGCCCTTCCTGGAATAGTTTGGCTGTTCCTATGCTCATGCCTTTAGGGACTGTATGTATATTTCTTTTTTGTGCCTGAACAGCTATTTGCAATTGACAAAAGCTTCATAGTTTATCTGAGCATCTAGATGGACGACTGGGACTCGTCTCGTTGATAATGACATGATTATAATGTCTTCGATGGAAAACGATGTCTACGAGATGCCCCATCCGAGAATAACATAATGACTACATTCTGTTGAAACGATACATGCAAAGGGCTATGTTCAGTCAATGACAGTCGTTCTTGCAATACAAGTTCCTGTCGGCTGATCGTATTTCCTCAGCTATGACCTTCAGCACAGTCGGTTTCATATCGCAAAATAATCTTCTTTAGCTAAAAACGACTTTTACTTTTTTTTATTTTCTTGTCTAGTTCCGTAGAACCAAATTGAGGAGCAAATTTCCCAGGTCATGGAATGTATCAGTACATGAAATTACAACATAAAAGTAATAGAAGATAAAATAAAATGCTTATGAACCCAAAAAAGTCAAGCCATAAGTTTAAGTAAACGCTATCAACAATTTAACATAAGAATCAGCTTAATATTTCAAGGAACTCCTCAACAGAATAGAAGAAATGACCCATGAGAAAACTCTTGAGTCTCGATTTGAAAGCGCATGGATTACTGCCAAGGTTTTTGAATTCTTGTGTTAGCTCATTGAAAATGGATACAGAAGTATACTGCATACCTTTCTGCACAGGAGTTAAGAAAGTTGATCGTAATGCAGATCGGATTTCTGCCGAGTATTAACTGAGTGAAAGCTACTGATTCTTGGGAATACGCTGATATTGTTAACAAGAAATGACAGTATTGAGAGGCCAATGTCAAAATATGCAGATTAATGAACAGGGGTCGACAAGAGGTTCGCAAACTTACACCACTTATTGCCCTAACTGCGCGTTTCTGTGCCAAAAAATATTCTTTTAAAACGAGAAGAGTTGCCGCAAAACATAATACCATATGACATAAGCGAATGAAAATATGCAAAGTAGATTAATTTTCGTGTCGAATGATCACTTACTTCAGTTACCATCCGAATTGTAAAAATGGCAGCATTAAATTCCTGAACAAGATCCTGAATGTGCACTTTCCATGAGAGTTTACCATCTATCTGAACACCTACAAATCTAAATAGCTCACTTTCACTAATCGTATGCCCATTCTTAGAAATTAAAACGTTGGCTTTTGTTGAATTGTGTGTTAGAAGCTGTAAAAACTGAGTCTTCCTGTGATTTAGCGTTAATTTATTTTCTACAAGCCATGAACTTATATCATGAACTTCACTACTTGAAACAGAGCCAATGTTGCACAGAACATCCTTTACTACGAAGCTAGGGTCATCAGCAAACAGAAATATTTAAGACTTACCCATAATACTAGAGGGCATATCATTTATATACATGAGAAACAGGTGTGGCCCTAACACTCATCCCTGGGGCACCCCCATTTGACCGTATCACACTCAGACCCTACATCACAGCTATTCTCAACACTGTGCATAATGACCTTTTGCTGTCTGTTGTTGAAATAAGAGGTGAACCAATTGTGAGCCACTCCCCATACTCCGTAATGGTTCAACTTCTGAAGCAATATTTTGTGATAAACACAATCAAATGCCTTAGTCAAATCAAAAAAATATGCCTGCCGTTCGAAACCCTTCGTTTAATCTATCCATTACGTCACAGAGAAAGCAAAATATAGCATTTTCAGTTGTTACACGACTTCTAAAGCCGAACTGTACAGTTGATAGCAAATCGTGTGATATAAAATGTTCAATTATCCTTACATACACAGCCTTTTCAGTGACTTCAGCAAACATTGAGGGCATAGAAATAGGTCTAAAATCGTCTGCGTTATCCCTTTCTCCTTTTTTATAAAGCGGCTTTATTACTGAGTACTTCAATCGTTCAGTAAACTGACCATTCTTAAAATAGAAATTACAAATATAGCTAAGTACAGGGCTAACATGTGCAGCACAGTACTTTAACATTCTGCTAGGCACTCCACCATATCCATGAGAGTCCTTAGTCTTCAGTGATTTAATTATTGAGTCATTCTCCCCCATGTCAGTATCACAGAGGAGTATTTCAGACACAGTCTCAGAAAGGCATTTTCAAAGAGAGTGATGTGGGTCCCTGTAGAAACAAAGTTTTTATTTAATTCACCAGTAATGTTCAAAAAGTGATTGTTAAATACTGTACATATATCTACATGTACATCTACATCCATACTCCGCAAGCCACCTGATGGTGTGTGTCGGAGGGTACCTCTATCGGTTCTCCCTTCTATTCCAGTCTCGTATTGTTCGTGGAAAGAAAGACTGTCGGTATGCCTCTGTGTGGGCTCTAATCTCTCTGATTTTATCCTCATGGTCTCTTCGCGAGATATACGTAGGAGGGAGCAATATACTGCTTGACTCCTCGGTGAAGGTATGTTCACGAAACTCCAACAAATGCCCGTACCGAGCTACTCCTGCAGAGTCTTCCATTGGAGTTTATCTATCATCTCCGCAACGCTTTCGTGATTACTAAGTGATCCTGTAACGAAGCACGCTGCTCTCCGTTGGATCTTCTCTATCTCTTCTATCAACTCTAATTGGTAGGGATCCCACATTGGTGAGCAACATTCAAGCAGTGGGCGAACAAGTGTACTGTAACCTACTTCTTTTGTTTTCTGATTGCATTTCCTTAGGATTCTTCCAATGAATCTCAGTCTGGCATCTGCCTTACCGACGATCAACTTTATATGATCATTCCATTTTAAATCACTCCTAATGCCTACTCCCAGATAATTTATGGAATTAACTGCTTCCAGTTGCTGACCTGCTATATTGTAGCTAAACGATAAAGGAGCTTTCTTTCTTTGTATTCGCAGCACATTACACTTCTCTACATTGAGATCCATTTGCCATTCCCTGCACCATGCGTCAATACGTTGCAGATCCTCCTGCATTTCAGTACAATTTTCCATTGTTACAACCTCTCGATATACTACAGCATCATCCGCAAAAAGCCTCAGTGAACTTCCGATGTTATTCACAAGGTCATTTATGTATATTGTGAATAGCAACCGTCCTACGACACTCCCCTGCGGCACACCTGAAATCACTCTTATTTCGGAAGACTTCTCTCCATTGAGAATGACATGCTGCGTTCTCATTTATCAGTAAGAGAAATATTGTTACTAAGAACTGACTTTATATCATCGACCTTGTGCTGCTTACCAGACACTTCCTTCACAACTGACCATAGGTTTAAAAAAACTCTCTGTTGCCGTTGAGGTAGCTTTCCTGCATAGTTTGTAGTTATATGTGACATTTGTTTGAGTGCAAAATCCTTTTAGTAATAAAATTTGTGCATCATAGTCTTAAAGGCCATTCACCCTCTTACTAACAGAATGTCCATCTAGTAATGAAGAACGAATAAAAATATTGTCTGTGGCTGTGCTGCTGATCCGTGCACCCTGGTTGGAAAAAACAGTCTGCATCAGATCTTACGAGGATAGGAGATCTATAAACATCCTTTTTCTTGCATAATCATATACAAAATTACTTTTGGTACTTCCTATAAAGTGAACTAAGAACTCTGTCTAGTTTTAGCAGAAATGCTCTGAAGTCAGAGTTAGGGGACCTATAAATAACAACAATTAGAAGTTTAGTTTCACTAAATTTAACTGCCCCTGCACAACATTGAAATATTTGTTCAGTGCAGTGCCGAGATACGTCTATGGACTCAAACGGAATACTGATTTTTTTTAACGTACATGGCCACTCCCCCACTCCACAAGGAACTCCTTCGACATGACAGAAAAAGGAACGCGTGAGTCGAATAGCGCCAGGTGGGATGACTGTTGATCAAGACATTGATGAGTTTCCCTGAGATTTTGGTTACTGTTGTCCATGGAGGATCTTCGTCTGCGGCGACCTCGCCTCCATAGAAGGTCGCCTCGCTTAGTCTTTCTGAAATCGGCAGCTCGCTGGGTGGCTGCGCTGTACGGTAACAAATTTTACAAAAAGATTTTCTCTCCAAGCCAGAACCGTGGGCCATTGCTACTTTCAGAAGAAATTGCATTAACTGTCGTCGAAGTTCAGAATTAAGTCATTATTTAATGAGGGCGGGCCCAGTTTCTTTTAACGTTGCCCCCCATTGCTTGTCATTTTAATATAAAAATAACTCACAACCCGAAATTGCCTTCCTTATTAACTGCAAGTAAAATAATTAATCCCAATTAAAGGGCGGTGACGTTAAATTAGCGACCTCAGGCAAGGACTGCCAAGGAATAAATAATAAATGAAATTTTATTGTGTATATAATTGTTACAATTTCATGTTTATAATTGTATGTCTTTACTGTTCGATGTTAAAGCACATACATCTACATCTACATCTACATTGATACTCCGCAAGCCACCCAACGGTGTGTGGCGGAGGGCACTTTACGTGCCACTGTCATTACCTCCCTTTCCTGTTCCAGTCGCGTATGGTTCGCGGGAAGAACGACTGTCTGAAAGCCTCCGTGCGCGCTCTAATCTCTCTAATTTTACATTCGTGATCTCCTCGGGAAGTATAAGTAGGGGGAAGCAATATATTCGATACCTCATCCAGAAACGCACCCTCTCGAAACCTGGCGAGCAAGCTACACCGCGATGCAGAGCGCCTCTCTTGCAGAGTCTGCCACTTGAGTTTATTAAACATCTCCGTAACGCTATCACGGTTACCAAATAACCCAGTGACGAAACGCGCCGCTCTTCTTTGGATCTTCTCTATCTCCTCCGTCAACCCGACCTGGTACGGATCCCACACTGATGAGCAATACTCAAGTATAGGTCGAACGAGTGTTTTGTAAGCCACCTCCTTTGTTGATGGACTACATTTTCTAAGCACTCTCCCAATGAATCTCAACCTGGTACCCGCCTTACCAACAATTAGTTTTATATGATCATTCCACTTCAAATCGTTCCGTACGCATACTCCCAGATATTTTACAGAAGTAACTGCTACCAGTGTTTGTTCCGCTATCATATAATCATACAATAAAGGATCCTTCTTTCTATGTATTCGCAATACATTACATTTGTCTATGTTAAGGGTCAGTTGCCACTCCCTGCACCAAGTGCCTATCCGCTGCACATAACTAATGTATTTTTTGCGTTTACGATTTTGGCCTCTATAACTCATGGATATGAGGAAAATACGAAAGAATCCGACAGTTGAGGACGAGGAGAATGTACACGATTCGCAATTAAATATCGACGACTGGCAAATTCCGGACGTTCAACCAGAGGCTACAAGTTCTGCCGCAAGAAATTCGATATGCCGGCAGAATTAGAAGCAAAGATTGAGTTGCGAACTCCTATATCTGGTCCATCGCCGAATTGTATTATAAGGAACTAGCAGATCTGGTACATCAAAATTTCGAACAACTTGTGAAAAACAAACTGTGCAATTGAATGAAAATTTCATACAACTTGCGAAAAAACAAAGCGTGCAAATGACGGAAAATTTCATACACCTTGCGCGAGAGCAAACCGTACAAATTTGTACGCGTATTCAGGACAAAGTGAACGAAATTTTAAACAATTTTCAAATCAATAGAAGGTACATTCAACAAACGATGAATGTTAATTTCGAACGCTTAGAGGAAACGTTAAGGGCAGATATTCGACGGCTAGGCGAAGAGCTGTCTACTGAAATACGTAAAATAAATTCGAAGATAGAAACTGTTACTAATAAATTTCCTTAGTTACAACTTGCGTGTAAAGACATGCTAGAGTCGGTAAGGCAGTTGAACTCGGATGTGAGAGAACTAAAAGAAACGCAATCTAAATTGCAAAATACTGTACAACAGATCGCCTTGCAAAGTGACCAGCGGAATGAAGAGTTCGATACCGGACAAAGACGAACAGGTTACCGAGTGCTTAACAGCACAAAGTGTCAGAATTAATAGCGACTTTGAACTGGTTGCATCAAAATGATTCACAGGTTAACGAAGCGCTTAGGATTGAATTACACACTGTAATTCAAAATTCTAGTGCTGAAGTGTTATGTCAGCACAACAAAGAAAATATTGATGTAAAAACAGAATTAGAACAAATTAAAACGATGCTAAAACGTGATGTTCCTTAGTGGAAGCATGACGTGGAACAACACGCAGCCAAATTGCACCATGAGTCGTCAGCTGTGCGCAGTAATGCAGGCGGAAGCTCAGCAGCAGCGGCAACGTACAATCCGTGTACGCATTTACAGCCTCCGCAGTATGATGTGTTGTAGAGGGAAATACCGTACTACACTTACGCGAATGAGGGGTAGTCATCGTGTGATACAGGGTCGGCAAATGATCTGATGAACATCTTGTTGCAAGAGAGTTTGCTGTTCAAAAAATGTTCAAATGTGTGTGAAATCTTATGGGACTTAACTGCTAAGGTCATCAGTCCCTAAGCTTACATACTACTTAACCTAAATTATCCTAAGACAAACACACACACCCATGCCCGAGGGACGACTCGAACCTCCTCCATGACCGCAGCGCCTAAGACCGCTCGGCTAATCCCGCGCGGCGTGTTTGCTCAAGCACCGTCGATTTTAGACGTACATCCCAGATAAAATAGGAGGTCAAACCAAATTGTTTTCATGAAGAGTTTCAGGGGGATACTGCCCAGATTCTGGACGGACACACAAAGAATATAATGTGTTGCTTCACATGTACAAGGCGAAGGCGCTCTGTGGGCATCAGAAACTATAGTGAAATGTGAACAATTGCAGAAAGCGTTTTTATCAAAGTACCGGCCTCCCCCTACGCTGTTGGCATTTTCCAGCTAGATAGCTGTACATGTCAAATAGCCAGAACCGTGCCACAGTGGCTTGAGGAGTGTGACAGTAAGCCCAAATTCATGTCTTGGCCACCCAATTTACCGATCTGAAACCCACAGAACACCTCAAGGCAGCTATTGGGAGAAAATTGCCTGATCTGATATCTTCGGAAAACTACCAAACACCTGCCCTCCCGTGAACCATGGACCTTGCCGTTGGTGGGGAGGCTTGCGTGCCTCAGCGATACAGATAGCCGTACCGTAGGTGCAACCACAACGGAGGGGTATCTGTTGAGAGGCCAGACAAACGCGTGGTTCCTGAAGAGGGGCAGCAGCCTTTTCAGTAGTTGCAGGGGCAACAGTCTGGATGATTGACTGATCTGGCCTTGTAACACTAAACAAAACAGCCTTGCTGTGCTGGTAATGCGAACGGTTGAAAGCAAGGGGAAACTACAGACGTAATTTTTCCCGAGGGCATGCAGCTTTACTGTATGGTTAATGATGATGGCGTCCTCTTGGGTAAAATATTCCGGAGGTAAAATAGTCCCCCATTCGGATCTCCGGGCGGGGACTACTTAAGGGGACGTCGTTATCAGGAGAAAGAAAACTGGCGTTCTACGGATCGGAGCGTGGAATGTCAGATCCCTTAATCGGGCGGTAGGTTAGAAAATTTAAAAAGGGAGATGGATAGGTTAAAGTTAGATATAGTGAGAATTAGTAAAGTTTGGTGGTAGGAGGAACGAGACTTTTGGTCAGGCGAATACAGGGTTATACATACAAAGTCAAATAGGGGTAATGCAGGAGTAGGTTTAATAATGAATAAAAAAAATAGGAGTGCGGGTAAGCTACTACAAACAGCATAGTGAACGTATTATTGTGGCCAAGATAGACACGAAGCCCACGCCTACTACAGTAGTACAAGTTTATACGCCAACTAGCTCTGCAGATGACCAAGAAATTGAAGAAATGTATGATGAAATAAAAGAAATTATTCAGATAGTGAAGAGAGACGAAAATTTAATAGTCATGGGTGACTGGAATTCGGTAGTAGGAAAAGGGAGAGAAGGAAACATAGTACGTGAATATGGATTGGGGGTAAGAAATGAAAGAGGAAGCCGCCTGGTAGAATTTTGTGCAGAGCATAACTTAATCATAGCTAACACTTGGTTCAAGAATCATGAAAGAAGGTTGTATACATGGAAGAACCCTGGAGATACTAAAAGGTATCAGATAGATTATATAATGGTAAGACAGAGATTTAGGAACCAGGTTTTAAATTGTAAGACATTTCCAGGTGCAGATATGGACTCTGACCACAATCTATTGGTTATGACCTGTAGATTAAAACTGAAGAAATTGCAAAAAGTTGGGAATTTAAGGAGATGGGACCTGGATAAACTGACTAAACCAGAGGTTGTACAGAGTTTCAGGGAGAGAGTAAGGGAACAAATGGCAGGAATGGGGGAAAGATATACAGTAGAAGAAGAATGGGTAGCTTTGAGGGATGAAATAGTGAAGGCAGCAGAGGATCAAGTAGATAAATAGACGAGGGCTAGTAGAAATCCTTGGGTAACAGAAGAAATATTGAATTTAATTGATGAAAGGAGAAAATATAAAAATGCAGTAAACGAAACAGGCAAAAAGGAATACAAACGTCTCAAAAATGAGGTCGACAGGAAGTGCAAAATGGCTAAGCAGGGATGGCTAGAGGATAAATGTAAGGGTGTAGAGGCTTATCTCACTAGGGGTAAGATAGATACTGCCTACAGGAAAATTAAATAAACCTTTTGAGAAAAGAGAACCACTTGTATGAATATCAAGAGCTCAGATGGAAACCCAGTTCTAAGCAAAGAAGGGAAAACAGAAAGGTGGAAGGAGTGTATAGAGGGACTATACAAGGGCGATGTACTTGAGGACAATATTATGGAAATGGAAGAGGATGTAGATGAAGATGAAATAGGAGATACAATACTGCGTGAAGAGTTCGACAGAGCACTGAAAGACCTGAGGCCCCGGGAGTAGACAACATTCCACTAGAACTACTGACGGCCTTGGGAGAGCCAGTCCTGACAAAACTCTACCATCTGGTGAGCAAGATGTATGAGACAGGCGGAATACCCTCAGACTTCAAGAAGAATATAATAATCGCAATCCCAAAGAAAGCAGGTGTTGACAGATGTGAAAATTACCGAACATTCAGTTTAATAAGTCACGGCTGCAAAACACTAACGCGAATTCTTTACAGACGAATGGAAAAACTAGTAGAAGCTGACCTTGGGGGAGATCAGTTTGGATTCTGTAGAAGTATTGGAACACGTGAGTCAATACTGACCTTACGACTTATCTTAGAAGCTAGATTAAGGAAAGGCAAACCTACGTTTCTAGCATTTGTAGACTTAGAGAAAGCTTTTGACAATGTTGTCTGGAATACTCTCATTCAAATTCTGAATGTGGCAGGGGTAAAATATAGGGAGTGAAAGGCTATTTACTATTTGTATAGAAACCAAATGGCAGTTATAAGAGTTGGAGGGCATGAAAGGGAAGCAGTGGTTGGGGAGGGATTAAGACAGCGTTGTAGCCTCTCCCCGATGTTATTCAATCTGTATATTGAGCAAGCAGTGAAGGAAACAAAAGAAAAATTCGGAGTAGGTATTAAAATCCATGGAGAAGAAATAAAAACTTTGAGGTTTGCCGATGACATTGTAATTCTGTCAGAGACAGCAAAGGACTTGGAAGAGTAGTTGAACGGAATGGATGGTGTCTTGAAGGGAGGATATAAGATGAACATCAACAAAAGCAAAACGAGGATAATGGAATGTAGTCGAATTAAGTCGGGTGATGTTGAGGGTATTAGATTAGGAAATGAGACACTTAAAGTAGTAAAGGAGTTTTGCTATTTGGGGAGCAAAATAACTGATGATGGTCGAAGTAGAGAGGATATAAAATGTAGACTGGCAATTGGAAGGAAAGCGTTTCTGAAGAAGAGAAATTTGTTAACATCGAGTATTGATTTAAGTGTTAGGAAGTAGTTTCTGAAAGTGTTTGTATGGAGTGTAGCCATGTATGGAAGTGAAACATGGACGATAAATAGTTTAGACAAGAAGAGAATAGAAGCTTTCGAAATGTGGTGCTACAGAAGAATGCTGAAGATTAGATGGGTAGATCACATAACTAATGAGGAGGTGTTGAATAGGATTGGGGAGAAGAGAAGTTTGTGGCACAACTTGACTAAAAGAAGGGATCGGTTGGTAAGACATGTTCTGAGGCATCAAGGGATCACCAATTTAGTATTGGAGGGCAGCGTGGAGAGTAAAAATCGTAGAGGGAGACCAAGAGATGAATACACCAAGCAGATTCAGAAGGATGTAGGTTGCAGTAGGTACTGGGAGATGAAGAAGCTTGCACAGTATAGAGTAGCATGGAGAGCTGCATCAAACCAGTCTCAGGACTGAAGACCACAACAACAACAACCTGCCGAATCCAAGAATGCTGCACAGAATCGCTGCTGTATTGGATTTAACATGTGGGCCAACACGCTGTTAATCAGGTGTTTATAATGTTTTGTAACATCAGCGTATTTCTTTCCTCACTGAATCCGAGGAAATCTCGTTTATAAGTTCTGTGTATTGAATCATCCTATTTACTGTATTAAATATGCTTATTGTATTAAAATAAAGTTACTTTCTAACAGATATAGCACAATGATTCCAATTTAACCTTTAAAAACGTCTCGCTGGACAGCTTAATTAACTTTCCCACTGAGAACTCCAGAGGTTGCGATGTTCTCATCACGAATATGACGAGCGCTCGTTTGAAAGGAGCTTCAGCGCCAACCCAGCTGCAGCTGTAGGCAGATTGACGCAGTCTCTCGCTCTGAAACAAATCATTCGTGTTGTATATTGTATAACATAAGTTTGAAGAGCGTTTGCACAATACAGTGACCCTGCTCCAAGTGTAAAAGACTTGCCTCTGTATACCACCACTCATTTAGAAAGCAATGTCCATTAATAACACAGACAGAAAAATATTTGTATACTTTTTGGACGTTTTCAGTTCACTCAAGATTTATTGTTGTGGCAGTGCATATAGAGTACGTAGAATTACTACATTTACAAGTCTATAGTACCAGCGGTTCTGAGGTCCTAGGTATCGACCAATGCAAAAACATCCATATTAGTGCATGGTGTACCGTCCATGGACGGCAATGCAGACGTTGATTCTGGCATCCAGTCGATCGTATAGATGGCGAATACTATCCTGCGATACGTTATGCCACACCTGCTCTATCTGTGCACGTGCTTCTGTAAGAGTTGTTAGTTGACGAGTTGCGTGAGTCACTTCTCGTTCCATCATATCCCACACGTGCTCATTTGGAGATAAGTCCAGAGATAGATTTAGATGTAGATGTAGTGCTAGCCAGGGAAGTTGCTGTACGTCTTGCAGAGCACGTTGAGTTTCACGGGCAGTGTATAGATGGGCATTATTCTGTTGGCACAACGCATCACCTTCCTATCACAACAATGGCAAAAAAATGAGTTTAACAACATTCTGCATGTATTGAACTCTGGTTAGCATCCCCTGCAGAAACGCAAAAGCTGAACAGGAGTTGTAGATGTGAACAGGAGTTATACGAGGTGCATTCAAGTTCTAAGGCCTCCGATTTTTTTTCTCCGGACTGGAAAGTGACAGAAACATGCGTCTTGTTTTAAATTGAGGCCGCGTTCATTGTCAATATGTCCCAGAGATGGTAGCACTGTACGGCAGATGGAATTTTACCGCCAGCGGCAAGAATGAGAACTGTTTTAAATACTTAAAATGGCGACGTTTTCCTTACTTGAACAGCGTGCAATCA